>NW_017731528.1:1546927-1548321 GCF_001890085.2 Hipposideros armiger | reverse complement strand
GACCCATATACCCACATGGGATGATTGCCAGCAACTCCTCCAAACCCTATTTACCTCTGAGGAGCGCGACCACATTTTGTAGGAGGCCCGCAAAGTTGCCCTTGGACCAGGATCAGACATCAGTGACCCCATGAATTCTGACAGGCTCCAACGCCTAGTTCCAACCCAGCGACCAGACTGGGATCCCACTACGGATGTCGGTAAGGGGAGCCTGGACACTTATTACCAGCATCTATTGGGGGGACTCTGATCAGCGGCTAGAAAGCCCACTAATCTGACCAAGGTAGGTGAGGTTGTTCAGGGTAAAACAGAGTCCCCCTCCGCTTTTCTTGAGCGCCTCCTTGAAGCCTATAGAGTTTATACTCCGATCAATCCAGAGGCGCCTGAGAACGCGGCAGCTATAAACTTAACTTTGGTGTCCCAGTCGGCCCCAGACATTAGAAAGAAACTCCAAAAACTGGAGGGTTTTCAGGGAAAGAATAGGTCTGAGCTCCTGAGCATCGCCCAAAAGGTTTTTGACAACCGGGACTCCCCTGAGGAAGCCATCGCTAAACGGCTAGGAAAGGTCACTATTGCAGCCTTAGCATCTCAAAATAACTCGGGCTTCATAACGCGGCCCCACACAGAGCGCCTTATGGGGGGACCAAAGCGGAGGCCAGGCTTCTCTCTAGACCAATGTGCCTACTGTAAGGAGAAGGGGCACTGGAAAAACGAATGCCCTTGCAAGCTCCGAAGACCTAATCCAAAGCCCATCCTAGCCATGGGAGATATTGAAGACTGAGGGGGTCAGGGCTCAATACCCCTCAGCCCCCGCGAGCCCATGGTAAATGCCCAAGTCGGGGGCCACCCTATAAGGTTCCTAGTTGACACTGGAGCTGCCCATTCTGTTCTGACCAAGCCACAGGGGCCTCTCTCGACTGCCAGAACTGCCGTCCAGGGGGCAACGAGAAGCCTAAATAAACTTTACCCATGGACTACCAAGCGAACTGTCGATCTAGGAGCCCAAACAGTTACTCATTCATTCTTGGTAATACCAGAATGCCCCTATCCACTCCTGGGCCGAGACCTTTAGAAAGGTCTCTTAATTAGGAGCCCAAATCTCATTTTCGGAAGACAAAGCCAGTCTAAGTTTCGGGCCCCCAGCCAAAATCTTAGTCACTTGCCCCATTTCTGAAGAATACTTAATTCAACCAGAAAGTCACCAGGTCTCCTCACAGGCACTTCTCAAGGAGTTCCAAGATCTTTACCCGCTAGTCTGGGCTGAATCCAACCCGCCAGGTCTAGCAGCTCACCAGACGCCCATAATGGTCACCCTAAAGCCATCTGCAACCCCAATTGCGATCAGGCAGTACCCTATTAAGTCAGAAGCCAGGATTAAAATAAGCCATCACATC
>NW_017731528.1:1543488-1545302 GCF_001890085.2 Hipposideros armiger | reverse complement strand
GAAAGGATAAGGCCATTAACATATACACAGACAGTAGATATGCTTTTGCCACTGTTCATGTCCATGGGGAGATTTATAAAAACAGAGGCCTCCTAACATCAGAAGGCACGGCCATCAAAAACAAGGAAGAAATCTTAGCGCTCTTAGAAGCCATCTGGAACCCAAAAGCGGTTGCAGTAATACACTGCAGGGGACATCAAAAGGACATAAGCCCTGAAGCCATTGGGAACCAAGCGGCAGATCAGGCCGCCCGGGAAGCTGCCATAAGACCAGTGGGGCAAATTAATATTATGACTACCCAACTATTAGAATATCTCCCTAAGAACCCCACATACACTGAGGAGGAACATCATTCATTCTTGTCGCAGCATGCCCGCCTCCAACCGGATAGATAGTTTAGGGCCCAAGATAATCAACTTTGCTTACCTAAAGCTTTGGGAAGACAGCTCCTAACGCAACTCCATCAGCTCACCCATCTCGGGGCAAGGAAGCTCGGGGAGTTAGTTCGCTCCAAGTTCAAGGTCCCAGACCTCTCTGCCCTCATTCAAGACATCACCTCGAGATGTCTCACTTGTGCTAAAGTTAATGCCAGCCCCCACCCACGACAGATGGGAACTCGATTCTATGGGAGTCACCCTGGAGAGCATTGGGAAATAGATTTCACTGAAATTCGCACCAGCAAATACAATTACAAGTATTAACTAGTCTTTGTTGACTCCTTCTCCGGGTGGGTAGAGGCTTATCCCACCCGGACAGAGACAGCCTCCGTCGTCGCTAAGAAACTCCAGGAGCTCATCCCCCGATTTGGCTTGCCCCGGTACCTGGGGTCCGACAATGGCCCAGCCTTCACGGCTAATGTCTCTCAATTACTAGCCAAGGCCCTCCATATTTCTTGGAAACTTCATTGTGCATATCGGCTGCAGAGCTCAGGGCAAGTTGAAAGGATGAACAGAACATTAAAGGAGACTCTTACTAAATTTGTTCTAGAGACTGGTGCTGGGTAGCCAGATTTGCTTCCTTTAGCCTTGCTCCGTGTCCGCTGTACCCCATACCGAGTAGGTTCTACTCCTTTTGAAATCCTATATGGAAGGCCTCCCTCCCTCCTCCCTCGGTTAGAGATTGAGATTCTATCTAAAGTCTCTAACCACTTTTTAATTCAGTCTCTCCAGGCCGTACAGACGCTCCAGACTGAGCTGCTGCCTATCATCAAAGCCACACAACTAGACAATGGGCCCCTACAGCCCCACCCGTTCCTGCCTGGTGATGCTGTCCTAGTCCGACACATCCCTTCCAAAACCCTCCAGCCGACTTGGAAGGGACCTTACGTCGTCACCTTGACCACCCCCACCACTATCAAGGTTACTGGGATCCCCACTTAGATACACCACACTCAAGTCAAACCTGCGCCACCGGACCCTGGGGAGAGATGGAAAATACTCAGCAGCCCCGGCGATCAAAAGATAAGACTGGGAAGGGTCCCCTCTTAATCTTTCTCCTTCTACTCCAAGCTGCTTCTAGCCAGTCTCACTCAAAAAACCCCCATGCCACTATATCAGAAAAATGGGAAATACGACTAACGGAGACAGAAACTGTTATAGCCACCCATATAAGACCTCCTGGGGATGCCTTTGTCCAGTTACTGGTTGACCTTTGTAAATTAATCATTCCCTTTCAGATGCCACCCCCCACGACTGCCAGGGGCGGTATAATAGACGTCCGCGCCAACTGTCGGAATTTAGTTAATCAAAAAACACTTCAGGGAACTCAGTTCTATGCCTGCCCGGCAAACGGGCCACCCCGTTGCAAGGGCCAGG
>NW_017731528.1:1538684-1541543 GCF_001890085.2 Hipposideros armiger | reverse complement strand
TTTTTTGCTTCTGTATCCAGCTTCAGCTATAAATTCCCCACCCGCCAGGACTTGGGGCCATCTCTCTCTCTTAAATAAGACGGACACCAAACTTAGTAAATAAAGCCTTTAGAACAAAAGCCCTTTATCTCAGTTCTTATTAACGACCTACTCCCCAACAGAAAGTTTTAAATTTACTTATTACAGTCAAACATTTGCTTAGTCCATATCCTTAGGTGACTGCTGACCTTTACCCATCAATTGAGGAAGTCTTAATATTTTTCTTTGCTAATTCATAAGAGTTCATTATATAAGTTCAAATACTTATTCAGGTAACTAAATCCAAATCGACCAAGACAGAGGCAATATCTGTCCTCTGAGGGTTTACAATCCAGAAGAAGACACAGGTGCTCCATTAGCCTCACAGATGAACTCACAGGTGTTATGGAGATGACCACAAGGAGACCAGGTCTGGGACACAGATACTAGAGGCATCCAAGAATAACACATACAGAATTTGGCTTGAAAAATTTACTGGGTATTTAATTAAAGTCTAGACCTGATGGCTGTGAGGAGTAGGGTCACATTACAGAGGTTCTCCTACTCCCAGGGGGATGAGAAACTCCACATGAGAAGAGGCTGTGGAGTGTGAGCCTATCTACCCTGCCCCCACCTCCCCTGCATGGCTTGGGAGGCAGGCCAACTTCAGCTGCTGAGTTACTCGCAGGCCACCCGGCAGGTGGATTTTAGCGGCACAGAAATCTCACACACCCCACAGCCTCCAGCGGAAAGAGTGCCCGAAGACACACACCAAGTCTCTGGCTGCACAGTTCTCAGTGTGCCTCTGGGCAGGCAACAGCAGAAATGGCACTGACTGAAGAAACTACCAGTCACACCTCATAACCCCATTCATCTAGACCTGCATCGCCAGGGTCACTCTAGGCACCAGGTGGCCAGCTCCGCTCCCACAAGACGCAGAGGACAACCTGGAGAGAACTTGGTGGACTTCAGCCAAGACTGGCACTGGTTGGTTTTTGGGGTTTTTTTGGGACGTGTTTTTTTTGCTGTTGTTGTTTTGTTTTTTGGGGGGGTTTGGTTGCTTGTTTTGGTTGTTTTTGTTTTTTAGTATTTCATTATCATTTTTAGTTTTTAATATAGGCATATATATAGGTGTATATATGTGGGAATATATGTTCATATATATGAGTGTGTATATATAGTATATATATATTATATACTATATATATATATATACACACTCATATATATGTATAAAAATATAGTATATATATTTTTTCTCTTTCTTTCCTTCTTTCTCTTCTACCCTCTCTCTTTCCCATCTTTTCTTCCTTCTTTTCACTGCTCTACTTTTCCTCCTTCTTTCCATTTTTCTGCAATTTTGGGGGGGGGGTGTTGCTATTTTGTTTCACGTGTTTTCTATTTTTTATTTTATTATATTTTTATTTTATTTTGTTTATTTGCTCTTTGATTTTTGTTGTTTTGTTTTTGTTTTCTTCTTTTGTAATGTTTAATATTTCTGTACATGTTGAGGGTAGGTTGTTGGTTGTCTTTTACATGTGAGAATATCTGGTTTCCTTTGGTGGCTGTTGTGGTTGTGCTTGTTGATCTGTTTTGCCCTAAAATCACTCTGCAGAATGGCCCACCCAAAGAGGCACAAGAATCATCACACCCAGAGGCCAACTTTAGATAAAACCCAGAGCATTATGGAGTTTGACTTACAAGAGTCACGCCCAAAGGGAAATCGCTACAGGCACAAGAGCCCACAGGGGCCAAGCCTCATCAGAGGAGTCAACCCTCACACAGCAGCTCATAAACTGTGGACACAGCTAAACCTCACAGCTAGTCAGCCTGGGAGTCAATTCCACCTACTGACAAGCCAAAAGCAATCAAAGCTCAACTTCAACAGGAGAAGACACACAACACAAGGCACTTCTGGTACACACACACAGGAGAATAGGGAGACTGAGTAATTCAAATATAAAGGACACATACCACATAAGTCCACCCAGAAAAGACTGAGAGACCTAGGAGATCTACCTATTACATCGAAGCAAGCACAAAGAGTAAACCAGAGTGGGGAAACAAAGAAATACATCCCAAATAAAAGAACAGAAGAAACCTCCTGAACCAGTGGAACTAGAGGAAATAAAGGTAAACAACCTATCGGAGACAGAGTTCAGAACACTGATTATTAGAATGTTCAAGAAAATTAATAAGAATATAAAGAAGGATAGAGAAATCATGAAAAAAACCCAGCTAGAACTAAAAACTACAATTACTGAATTAAATAACAAACTCGATGGAATTACTAGCAGATTGGATGAAGCAGAGGATCGAATCAGTGACTTAGAAGACAAGATAGCAGAGATCATCCAAGTGGAACAAAAATAAAAAAGAATAAAAAACACTGAAAATAGTTTAAGAGAGCTAGGCAACGTCAAGCGCAACAACACATGCATCATAGGAATACCAGAAGGAGAAGAGAGGGAGCAAGGGATCGAGAATGTATTTGAAGAAATAATGACTGAGAACTTCCATACCCTGGTGAAGGAAATTGACATACAAGCCCAGGAAGTGCAGAGGGTTCCAAACAAGCTGAACCCAAGCAGGTCCACACCAAGACACATCATAGTAAAAACGGCAAAGGTTAAAGACAAAGACAGGATCCTAAAAGCAGCAAGAGAAAGGCAGCAAGTTACTTACAAGGACACCTCCATAAGAATATCAGCTGACTTTTCTACAGAAACTCTGTAGGTCAGAAGGGAGTGGCAGGAAGTTTTCAAAGTGATGAAAAACAAAGGCCTACAACCTAGATTGCTTTATCCAGCAAGGTTATCATTTAAAATTGAAGGAGAGATA
>NW_017731528.1:1518341-1535704 GCF_001890085.2 Hipposideros armiger | reverse complement strand
CAATTGCTTCAAGAACTATAAAATACTTAGGAATAAATTTAACCAAAGAAGTAAAAGACCTGTACTCAGAAAATTATGACACTGAAGAAAGAAAGAAAAGAAGATACAAATAAATGGAAACACCTACCATGCTCATGGATAGGAAGAATTAATATAGTTAAAATGTCCATATTCCTAAAGCAATATATAGAGTCAATGCAATTCCTATCAAACTACCAAAAGCATTTTTCACAGAAATAGAAATCCTAAAATTTATACGGAACCATACAAGACCCCGAATAGCCACGGCAATACTGAGAAATAAGGACAAAGTCGGGGTAACACGCTACCAGACGTCAAAACATACTACAAGGCTACAGTAATCAAAACAGTACAGCACTGGCACAAAAACAGGCACATAGATCAATGGAACAGAATAGAGAGTCCAGAACTAAATCCAGGCATATATGGGCAGTTAGTCTATGACAATGGAAGCATGAATTAACATTGGGGTAAAGATAGTCTATTTAATAAATGGTGCTGGGAAAATTGGATTGACACATGCAAAAAAATGAAACTGGATCACCTCCTTACACCATATACAAGAACAAATTCAAAATGGATTAAAGACTTAAATGTAAGACCTGAAACCAAACAACCCAATTAAAAAATGGGCAGAGGATATGAAGAGACATTTCTCTAAAGAGGACATACAGATGGCCAACAGGCATATGAAAAAGTGTTTCAACCTCACTAATTATTAGGGAAGTGCAAATGAAAACCACAATGAGATACCACCTTACCCCAGTCAGAATGGCTCTCAATAAATCAACAAACAACAAATGCTGGTGAGGTTGTGAGGAAAAGGGAACCCTGGTGCACTGTTGGTGAGATTGCAGATTGGTGCAGCCTCTATAGAAGTCAATATGGAGGTATCTCAAAAAACTGGAAATGGAACTACCTTATGACCCAGCAAATCCACTCTTAGGTGTTTATCCAGAAAAACCCAAGACACTAATTCGAAAAAATATATGCACCCCTATGTTCACTGCAGCGCTATTTACAATAGCCAAGACTTGGAAACAGTGGAAATGCCCATCGGTAGACGAATGGATTAAGAAACTGTGGTACATTTACACAATGGAGTATTACTCAGCTATAAAGAAGAAGGAAATTTTACCATTTTCAACGATATGGATGGACCTAGAGAACATTATGCTAAGTGAAATAAGTCAGTCAGAGAAAGACAAATACCATATGATCTCACTTATATGTGGAATCTAAAGAACTGAATAAATGAGCAAAGTAAACAGAAATAGTCTCAGAGACACAGAGGAAAAACTAATGATTGCTAGATGGAAGCAGAGTGGGGGTGAGGGAGAAGGGGAAAGGACGAGACAACATAAATTGGTAACTACAATATTGCCTCAGTGATAGAAAAGACAGTTTGTGGAATATAATCAATAATGTTGTAAATATTTTTTAGGGGGCCAGATGGACTCATGTCTTGTTAGGGAGACCACTTCATAGATGGTGTAGAGGTCTGACCACTGCACTGTATATCTGAAGCTGCTGCTGAATAATATTATATGTCAACTATAATTTAATACATATATATATAGTCATGGGATGTGGAGTATTGTGTGGGAATGGAGTCAATGGAATTGTAATAAACCTGTATGATATCAGGGGTGAGGGGGGCAGTGGATGAGAGGAGGGGGGTTGTCACTTTATGAGGGATGAAAAGGATAACTATTGCATTGTTTTGTACACCTGAAACTACTACTACTACTAATAATAATAATAATAATAATAAAAACTATCACATTCACAATACCATGAAAAATTAAACTACCTAGAAATAAATCTGGCCAAGGAAGTAAAAGATCTATATGATGAAAAGTATAAAACTGTTGAAAGAAATCAAAGAGGCACAAACAAACGGAAAAACATCTTGTTTTTGTTAATATTGTTAAAATGTCTATACTACCCAAAGCCATCTATAAGTTCAATGTGATCCCTATGAAAATTCCAATGGAAATAGAAAACACAATCCTAAACTTTGTACAGAACCACAAAACACTCCAAATAGCCAAAGCAATCCTGAGAAAAAAGAACAAAGCCAGAGTCATCACAATCCTGATTTCACACTATACCATACTGTTTTAATCTACAGTAATTAAAACAGTACGGTACTGTCATAAAAAGAGACATAGAGACCCACGGAACAGAACAGGAAGCCCTGAATTAACTCACATACATTCAGCATGGGAGCTAAGAACACTCAATGGAGAAAGGATAGTCTCTTCAACACACAGTGCTGAGAAAACTGGATAACCACCAGCAGAGAAATGAAATTAGACCCCTATGTTACACCACGCACAAAAATTAACTTGAAATGGATCAAAGACTTAAACATAAGACCTGATGCCATTAAAATTTCTAGAAGAGAATGTCAGGAAGAAGCTCCTAAACATTAGTCTTAGCAATGATTTCCTGGGTATGACACCAAAGGCACATACAACAAAAGCAAAAATCATCAAACTAAAAAGCTTCTACAAAGCAAAAGAAACAATCAACAAAATGAAAAGGCAGCCTACAGAACGGGAGAACATTTTTGCAAACCATATATCAAATATGGGATTAATATCCATCGAAATATATAAAGAACTCATATGACTCAATAACAACAAAATCCGATTAAAAAATGGGCAGAGGAACTTAAGAGACATTTTTCCAAAGAAGACATACAGATGGGCAACAGGTACATAAAAAGGTGCTCAACATCACTAATCATCAGGGAAATGCAAGTCAAACTCACAAGATATCACCTCACACCTGTCAGAATGGCTATTATCAAGATGATGAAGTGCTGGCGAGAATGTGGAGAAAAGGGGACCCTTTTGCACTGTTGGTGGGAATGTAAACTGGTGTACCCACTATGGAAATCAGGATTGAGGTTCCTCAAAAATTTAAAAATAGAACTGCCTATGACCCAGCAATTCCACTTCTGGATGTTTATCCGAAGGAAATGCAAACAGCATCTCAGAGAGATACCTGTACCCCATGTTTATTGCCACAGTATTCACAGTAGCCAAGTATGGAAACAGCCTAAGTGTCCATCAGTGGATGACTGGATAAAGATGATGGGTATATATACAATGGAGCCACGAAAAAAGAAAACCCTGCCATTTGTGACAACATGGATTGACCCTGAAGACATTATGCTAAGTGAAATAAGTCAGAGACAGATAAATACTGTATGCGCTCACGTATACGTGGAATCTAAAAAAGCCAAACTCATAAAAACAGAGTGTGAAATGGTGGTTACCAAGAACTGGGAGGTCGGGGGATATGAAAGATGGTGTGGAAGGACAAAGACTTGCAACGAGTAGTAAATAAGTCCTAGTGATCTAACATAGTGTGTACAGACAACAACACTGTATAATCATCAGACTTACTCGAAGACTAGATCTTAACTATTCCAACCACTAAAAAGAAATTATAATTATGTGATGTGACAGAGGTACTAATTATTGTCACAATGGCAATCATATTACAATATATAAAAGTATCAAATCAATGTGTACACCTTAAATTTATACAATGGTATATGTCAAACATATTGCAATTTTAAAAAAGATAAAGAATTTTGGTTCAATAAAAGACACTGTAAAAAGTAAAAAGATTAAGGCACAGACTGGGAGAAGATATTTGTAATACGTGTAACTGTCAAAGGAATAAACACAAGCAAAGGTGTTCAACATATTTAGTACTCTGGGTGATTCAGCAAATTAAAACACTAATGAGATACTGTTGTACTCCTTCCTACCAACTGGCAAAAATGTGAATCTGACAACACCAAGTATTAACAAGGTGTGGAGCAAAGCACACACAGTGCTGGTCAGAGAGCAAACTCACTTCAGAAGATGTTTTAGCAAAATCTATTGGTCTGAAAGCTATTCCTACCAATTACCAGTAACCCGGCCTAGGAATATGCCCTAGACAAATGAACGTGTGCACCAGAAATGAATAAGAGTGTTCATTGCATCACTGTTTAACATCCCAAAACTTTTAAAAAATGAACCATCAACAGAAGAATAGTAAATTATAAATATTCATAAATGGAATGAAAATAAGGGAACCAGAGCTGCAGATTAACGTGACTGAATCTCAAAAACAATGTACAGTGAAAATGACGGAATACACAGGGTTTGACTGTATTCAGAAAGCTCAGAAGCAAGTAAAACACTTTTTAGGACTGCATCTACGGGAGTAGAAAGTACAAGGAAAAGCAATGTAATATGGTCATGGAGGGGAGAGTTCTGAGGTGCTTCTAATCTATTTCTTTAGCCAGTTGTTATCCAGGTTTTTCTATTATAATTGTCAAATTGCATATGCTATATCCACTTTTCTAAATTTAATTCACAAAAATAATTCCTAACAATTCCAGGTAGGATAAAGACCCAATTGTGAAAACAAAAGTTCATAGGAGAAAATGGTGTATGTTTGTGACTGAGGATTGAGAAGAATTTCTTAAAGCCATAAATAAAGACTGATAAAATCAATTATTAAACGCAAAAACATGAGGGCCGGCCTACTGGCACGTTGGTTAAGAGTTGGCTTGGGATGGCAGCTCTGAGCAGCAGGGCCCCGGTTCGGATCCCACATTAGGGCCAGTGGCACTGTGCCCTCTACAGCTAAGATGGTGAACAACAGCTCGACCTGGAGCTGTGCTGCCGTGAGTTGCTGGCGACAACATAGGCTGCAGTGAAGCTGCAGTGGGCTGCCATGAGCTACCATGAGTGGCTGGCAGCCAGCGTGAGTGGCCAGCAGCCGGCGTGAGCTGCCAAGAGCGGCCATCCAGTGGCCGGCAACCAATTTGCCTCACCCGGGAAGAGTGCAATGATAATACCAACATGGGCCATTGAAGTAACGTCCTCCACAACTAGACTGAAGAACAAAAAGGACAGCAACTTGTCTGTCCCCCTTCCCCGATTCCCCAATGTGGTTCCCCTCCTCCAATTCCCCAATAAAATCTTTAAAAAAAAAAAAAAGGAAAAACATGTGTGTGAAAAACAGAAACCAAAAAGCTAAACCCAGATTGGGAGATGTTGGTAGTACTTGTAACTGACAAAGTGTTAGTACACAGAATTAAGTTCAATAAAGAGAAACACCCCCCCACACACACACACTCCCAAAGTTTGAATTGGGCAAAAGAAATGAACAGGCAGGTCACAAAGGAGGAAACCCAAATGCCCAGTAAGTATACAAAAAGATGCCCACATGCCTTACCAGTAATCAGGGAAGTGCATGTTAAAATAACACTGACCGACATTTCACACCCACCGGACTGGCCAGAATTGTAAAGTCTGACCTGATCAAGCATTAGAAAGCACACACAGCTGATGGTAAAACGACGCTGGGGAGTGCAAGGAAAGCCTACACTTGCACAAACCTGCTGTGACCCAACATCCTGCACTAGACAAGTGTCCCCGAGACACCCACATGATCGAGACGATTTGCAGCCCTATTCATCCCACTGACAAACTGGAAGAAACCCTGAATACTCACCGATAGGAGACTTGGCACAAATACACATGGAATCTGGACAGCTATTAAATCAATAAGCTGCAGTTTATACATATTACTGTGGTGAGTCTTAAAATACGGAGAGAAAATAGCAAATTGCAGAGAGATACTAAAGGATGCGACAGTCGTACTGTGCTGACTCATGGGCTTGATGGAGCAGAGGAATGAGCGACCAGCGTGAGAATCAGGTTGAGGAGTCAGGGACAGGGCTTCAATTACACTTACAATGTTTTATGTCTTAAGTTCCAAGAGCCCCTTTTGCAGCCTCTCTGTGAACACCTCTCTTGCCGTCTTGCTCTAGCTGAGCCCTGCTCCCACTCAGAAACCTGCTCACCACTGTCCCCTCGCAGGGATGGAAGTTTGTCACCATGTAAATTCTCTCTTCTTTAAACTCCTGAAATGTTTTCTGAAAAGAGCACACAATTTCCTACCTTGTGTGGGCAAAGTATTTTTCTTGTATTTTTCTGGCTGGGTCCCTGAGGAATTTTGACTCTTCTGAATTCGAACTGATGAGTTCTAGAGGTGGAGAGAATTGAACATAATAGTGTTAGTCTATGTATATAGACTATATATAACTATGTATATATAACGAATGAAACTAACAGAACTCGCCATGCAAGGAGAACGTTTTAAGTCTGTCCATTTATGTTATTTTCATCACTATAGACCAGTGCACCAACTATTGTCTAGGAATGTGCACACACACACACACACTGACCCACACACACCCCCACCTCTGGAAATATACCCACTCCTCACAGGAGGGCATGAGAGACAATGACTGGTGGCAGACAGCCCAAGAAGAGGGCGGAGTCATGGGCAACATCAGCAAGAGCTGCTTTCGCAGCCTCTCTGTGAACACCTCCCTCGCTATCTTGCTCAAACTGAGCCCTGCTCACCACTGTTCCCTCGCAGGGATGGAAGTTTGTCACCCTCAGAACTCCCACCCCCACATTTAGATTTAGAAGTAGGGGAGATGTCCTCCTTGCTACCCACATCACCGCTTCCAACCAAATCTGTCTCCTCCCCTCCCCCACCCCGCCCAGTTCTGAGCCCCATGGCGAGTACCCACACCATGTACTCCGTCTGCCCTCCTTGCCAGCTGAGGACACATCAAGACCCGACCTTGCGTGCCCTAACCAATTGCAGCCATGCATGCCAATGGGCAAGCTCTAGAACTAGTCACTACTATCAATATGTGCAATTATCAATAACTGCAAAACTCTCAATTTCAAAGCATTCGAATCCAGAATGTGGGGCAGCCTGGTCTGCTCAAAAAGCCAATGCCATTTAATGCTCAAGTATTTAGGGGTGAAGTGCCATGATTTCTGCAACTGCCTTCAAATGGCTCAGCAAAGAACACACACACAAACACAGCAAACATTAACAGTGCTGGAGTCCCGGCGCCTGTTCCGGTGCCGACTGCACTGGGGAAATCGCTGTTAGGGGAAGCTGCCGAAGCGGGCGTCTGAGGAGGAGAAGCCACTTTCTGACTGCCACAGCCAGGCCTTCAGCTCGTTCCTCCGGTCCCGACTCCACAGCCTCAGCGTCCTACAGTTACTGACCCCGTGTTTCACAGCCCCCAGCCGTGTAGCCTGTGCCTTTGTGCAGCTTACGTTCACAGGGTGTTGGTCACTCTCGCACATTCTGTCAACATCCAAGCCCCCTTCCCCTCTTTGTGGGATTCCCATGACCTCTCCTCTTCAAAAATACAACTCTCCACCACCCTACACCAAAAAAGCTGAACTAGAGAAAAATGAAACCATGCTCACTTGAAATGCCCTCTAACGCACTTCCCCAGTGCCCTGCTGTCCCCTCACATGGCCACTGCACTTTCTCCCGTGTGCCCAGACCTCCTATAGCCCCATCTCCACCCTCACTCTCGCTCTTCCCACCTTACTCAAGAATCAGAGCGTCAGGAGGGACTTCCTATCAGGTGGCATGGCACACCCAGCTCTGGGTACAGACCTCGGACCTGTGATGGGGCAGCCCTGCCTTCATGCCCCAAATCCCATCTCCCCTGGTTCATGGACCACGTCAACAGTCCCCCTTCACACCCATCAGCCCTTTCCTCCCACTGAGCCAACCTCACCAGGACATAGGCACTGATTTGTTAACTGCCCCATCTTAGAAACAACTTCCCCTACAGCCACACACTTCTCTTTCCATTTACTGCAAAACCTCTCCATGAAGCTCTTCCACTGTCTCCACCTTGTCCTCATTCTCTCATCCAGGGTTTTATCTTCAGCACCTTAACTGTTAAATCCCATGACAATCTTCAGTCCTCATCTTAGCAGCAGCCCTAACACCACGTGCCACGCTCCTCGAAGGACCTCCCTGACTTGGCTCTCAGGATGTCACATAGGCCCCCTCCTTCCTCCTCACACCCCTGCTGCTCAGTCTGTGGACCGCTTCACCACCTGCCTGTCAGCCTCAGCCATCCCTACCTCCCAGCCCGAAGCTTCACCACCGCACATTCTGATAACCCCAACTTCCTCCTCCACCCTGACCTTCACCTGAGATACGCATGCTGCCCGGTTAACATGTCCACCTGAGGCCGCATAGGCATTTCAGACTCACCTTGTCTGCACCTGAGCTCCTAATATCCATGCCGAGAAATATGTGCTGTCTTCTTGTGTTCTCCCAGACCAAATGGAGACTATCAAGCAGAGACACTAAACTTGGAGGCCATTCCTAACTCTTCTTGCTGTCACACACACCAGTGCACCCATAAACCCTGTTCACTTCTCAACACTCCAATGCCGCCCCCCCTTTTGCCACTCCCTGCTCTGGTCTGAATTACTGCAACAGCCCCTGCTGGTGCTCCTGACTGCGCCCACATCCCCCCTGCCCCCTTAGTCTATTCTTAAGTCTCCTCCTAAGGTAAGGCTTAGGTCGCCCCTTCCATCAAAGCCCCCATGTCCCCCACAGGAAAAGCCCAGCGCTTACAGAAACTGCTGCAGCCTGATAAAATCTGCACCCACCACCCTCCGCCACAGCTCTGATCTCATCCCCACCACTACTCCCCCCACATACTCTGCTCTGGCTTTACAGTCCTCATGTCATATCCAAAATGACGTGCAATGAGAGCAATCTTACCACAGGCTAATTGATATGAAGAAGAGTTAAGTGCCTCCAGCCTCCAGGCCTGGGGCTCAGCAGCCAGGTCTCAGCCCTGCTCACTCGGTCCTCTTAGGCCATTATTCAAATGTCACTTTCTCAGTGAGGCCTTCCTTGGCCATCCTACCTAAAACAGCCCTCTCACCAACAGTTATTCCCCTTCCTTGCTTTTTCTCCTTAGTTTCTGTCACTGTGTCACACACTGTATATTTTATCTTATTTACAGCTTTCCTCCCACCATTGGGATATTTAAGTTCCAAGAGGGCAGGGATGTTTGTGTTTTGTTCCTTGTTTTATCCGAAGTGCCTAAAAGCACTGCCTGGCAAATCCAAGATGGTGACAGAGATGAGTGAAACGCCAGTTACGTAATTCAAAAGGGTCACACGTGTGATTTCCTGCAAAAACTCCCCTTGGTCTGTTTTAACTGAGATTGTCTGCCTACTGTGGTATAATTCCTTCGTAAGAATTATACAAATGAATTTGAAAACTACCTGTATAGCAATACTCAAATAAATTTTTTAATTGTGGCAACATCTACATACCATTTGACATCTTAACCATTTTCTGTGCACAGGTCAGTGGTATTAAGCCCATTCACAGTGTGTGTGGCCATCACCACTGTCTGTCCACAGAGCTCCTCCCTTCATCTTCAGGATTGAAACTCTGTCCCCATTAAACACTAGGCCCTCCTTCTCCCTCCCCGCAGCCCTGGCACCCACTCTTCTACCTTCTGTCCCTACGAATTTGCTCCAGTATTTAACATCTCTCCTGGCCTGACAGTGCCGCTGGACTCCAAACCTACCGTGGACCCCTCTTTCTTCTCAGCAGTCCTGCACTGAACCGTCTTGGTGCTGATCTCAGTGGCTTCTGCTTTCTTCCAGGCATCTAGTCGGAATCTTTCCATCACTTTTATTTCTTCCCGGAGGTCTGTGTTCTCTTTGACCAACATTTCTATCTGGCTTCTAAGGCGGCCATGTGTACTTGACCATTTTGCTTCCTTTCTTTTCAAATCTTCCTGTAAATCCGCTACCTGCTGTTTCAAAGCCTCTCCAAAAAGAAAAAAAGAAAAAAAGCATTACTAGAATTAAAACAATGCAACAGAAGAAAAGAGACACAACAATGAAACAATAGCTAGCCTGGCACACACAGCAGAGAAGAAAGGCTTAGTCAGTCACATTTCAGTTAACACAGTCTTTCAGGAAAGGGATCAGGCTCAGGCTACACCATGACCTCAGTCCAACCAATTCCAGGAGGAGGAGGACACATGTACCACTTAGTTCACCTCAATAACACGGCCATGAGGTAATATAGGTCTGAACTAAGATATTACTTGCAACCGAAGAGACAAATGGGGAGAGCTGGTGAAGAAAAAAATTAATAGGAATTCACCACAATGAGATACCACCTCACACCAGTTAGAATGGCTATCATCAATGAGACAATAACAAGTGTTGGAGAGGTTGTGGAGAAAAAGGAACCCTCATACACTGTTGGTGGGAATGCAGGTTGGTGCAGCTGCTACAGAAAACAGTATGCAGGTTCCTCAAAAAATTAAGAATAGAATTACCATATGACCCAGCAATCCCTCTCCTGGGTATATACCCCCAAAATCTGAAAACATTTATCTGTAAAAATATATGTACCCATATGTTCACTGCAGCATTATTCACAGTGGCCAAGACATGAAAAGAACCAAAGTGTCCTTCAATAAATGATTGGATAAAGAAGATGTGGTATATATACACAATGGAACACTATTCTGCCATAAGAAAAGATGAAATACTGCCATTGACAGCATGGAGATCATCATGCTAAGTGAAATAAGTCAGATGGAAAAGGACAAGAACCACATGATTTCACTCATATGTGGGATATAAAACTGAAAGCAACAAATGACAAAGACAAAGAAACAAAAACTCATAGACACAGACAAGAGTTTAGTGGTTACCAGAAGGTAAAGGGGGAGGGGGAATGGTAGATGAGGGTAAAGGGGGTCAAACACATGGTGATGGAAGGAGAACTGACTCTGGGTGGTGAGCACACAATGTGACATATAGATGATATATTATAGAATTGTATACTTGAAACCTATGTAATTTTACTAACCAATGTCACCACAATCAAATTAATGAAAAAAAAAAATTTATTTTTTTTTTTTTAAGATTTTTATTGGGGATTTGGGGGAAGGGGAACAGACAAGTTGCTGTCTTTTTGTTCTTCAGTCTAGTTGTGGAGGACATTGCTTCACTGGCCCAAGCTGGCACCATCATTACGCTCTTCCCGGGCAAGGCAGATCAGTCGCCAGCTTCTGGATGGCCGCTCATGGTGGCTTGAGGGCCGCTCACGCTGGCTGCTGGCTACACACGGTATCCCATGGCAACCCACTGCAGCAGGGGCTGCAGCCTACGCATCGCTGGCGAGCCAGCGACTCACAGCAACCCAGCTCCAGGTTGAGATGTTGTTCAGTATCTTCGCTGTAGAGGGCAGTGTCACTGGCCCTCGTATGTGGGATCCGAACCGGGGCTCTCTGGCGTCCCAAGCCAGCTCCTAACCAACGTGCCACTCAGCCAGCCAAAAGAGTTTTTTTTATTAATAGGAATTTATTACTAAGCGTTGAGATAAAGGGAAGAATAAAAAGTTCAAAGTCAAATCTACCAGCCCTGAAAACTGATTCTATTTGGAATTTATAAGAAACAGGTTTTAAGAAAATGAGTTTTAGATGGACTAAATGACATAACTGAAGCAACTCCTGGAAATGTCTAGAAGCATTCTGAAACAGTACAGAAATTAAGATTGACATCAGAACCAAGGTGACTGTCACCTAGTCTGTAGGTGCAAGTTACGAGTGACCTAGAGCTGAGGGGAGGACAGACAGAAGCCTTCTCCACCAGAGAACCCCTCAGATGTGAGGCGGAAAGCAGCGAGAACACCAGCCCTTATTAACACACATCACGCCTGACGTCCATCCATTCTGCGAAGCTGATGCAAGCAAGGTGAGTATGGTTAATGATACGGTATTGTATATGGTACCCCCCCCCTTATCCGCAACCTCAGTTACCCATGGTCAACCGCAGTCCAAAAATATTCAATGGAAAATCCCAGAAATAAACAATTCCTAAGTTTTAAAAAATATTCAATGGAAAATTCCCAGAAATAAACAATTCCTAAGTTTTACATTGCACAGCGTCCTGAGTAGTGTGACAAAATCTCGCACAGTTCCACTCTGTCCCACACAAATATGAATCCTCCCTTTGTCCAGTTTATTCATGCTGTAGACGTTAGTCACTTAGTAACCATCTGAGTTATTAGATCAGCTGTCGCTGAATCATGGTATTTGTGTTCAAGTGACCCTTATTCTACTTCATAACGGCCCCAAAGCACAAGAGTCATGATGCTGCCAATTAGATGTGCCACAGAGAAGATGTAAAGTGTATGTCTGTACCGAAAAAAACTAGCACATACAGGATGTGGTACAGCTGCAGGTGCAGGTGAGGGTCCTGGAATGCACTGCCCCGGATAAGAGGGCTCTGTACTTGAAAGTTGCTGAGTAGATCGTAAGCACCATCAACACACACACACACACACACACACACACACACACACACACACACACGGTTAACTATTGGGTTGTTGGAAAAGTCATGACGCATTTTTGCAATGAAAAACAGAAAAAATACATCATGACTTTTCTGGCAACCCAATATATGAGGTGATGGGTGTGTTAATTATCTTGATCAAATCATCACATTGTACACTTTAAATATACTCAATTATTCCTCAATAAAGTTAAAGAAAGAATTCAACAGCAATTAATACTTATAAAATACCTAATGTCCCTCAGGTACTGTTATAAGGCCTCGAAACACAAAAAATAAAGCAAAGGCCACAGGGAGAGTTTTGCGAGGAGGAGATGGCCATGGGAGAGACAGTGGAGGGGGGAGGGTGCACGCTGCTGGGAGAAGCTGAGGGTAAACGTGATAGGTCTCAGTGAACAGACCTGCAGGACAACGGGAAGGAGTCACGTGCTGTCCAGGGGAAGAGCATTGGGAAGAGCATTCCCAGAAGCACCAGGCATCCACCAGGAGGGAGGGTGCCTGGCACAGTCACAGAGCTGTGAGGCCAGCGAGCTGGGCAGAATGAACAACAGGGAGAGGAAGTGACATGAAAAAGGTGACAGAACACCCGATCACAGGGGAACCTGATACCATCGTAAAGAGGGAGCTCTTATTATTAACAGTGGAGCCACTGTAGGGCTATAAGCAGAGGGGACATAACGTGGCTTCCAGTGGAAGGGGCACTGGCAGCTGCATGGAAGAAACCATAAGGTCAAGGGCAAAATCCATTAACTCACACATGGCAACTCAAATCTGGACAGGTTTCCTGACACAGAGCATGAATTATGACAGAAAGAACAGAATGACTCCAGGGTCCTGGCTCGAGCACACAGAAGGCCCGCGCTGCCTCACCTGAGATGGACATGGCTGGGGGTGGGACACTGGGAGTTTACTGTGAGACACGCTGAGGTGTCACATACAACAGACCAGCACAGACAGCCCCTAGGCCAGGGTTTATGTTCGGGGGTCTTTGGCACATAAATCATACTGGAGCCACAAAACTAGATGCAATCAGCCCAGGTAAGGGGAAAACCCAGAGCAGTGAAAGGAATGAAGCCCATGACAGGAGCCATGTGCTGCTGACAGCCAAGTCCCACAATCACTGAGAATCAGCCAGCAGGTACCACTGGGAGGGGCTGTGACATCAACAGGAGGGGTTTCCGAGTAGTGGTGGGGCAGAAGCCTAACTGAGCGTGTGTAAAGAGGAGGCATGATCTGGAGACAGGATGGAGACAATGAATTCAGGGAGTTTTCCTGCAAAAGAGCAAAAAAATAGGGCTGTGGCTGATAGGACGTGGGGCAGGACAGATTGTAAGAAGCACACTAATGGGACGGTTCAGTGAGTGTGGGCTGGATGGTTTGGAGACGGGAGGGCTACAGGTGGTGAGGGGTGAGATCTGGGGGTGAGCACAGACAGTTCATCCAATGAGGAACAGCACAGGGGCTCAGATGCCACAACCAAGGGTAGGACCAGTGGAAAGTTCTCAGCCAAAAAGAAAGCGGGGTCTTCCAGGGAGAGAGAGGCCACAGGGCAGGAGGCTGGAGAATAGGGGAGTAGGAAACGGTCCTCGGGGAGAGTGGGAGCGGGGGAGGATGGAAACATCACAGGTCCACCTGTTGTTTGTGCTCATGACCTTAATGTTAGCCTGTTTCCCAATAAATCTTTCTTCCCGCTAAATTATGCATCATGGGCACACGATTCAGCAGGCAGAAAATCCCAGGGTTGTAGATTTGCCAAAGAAATTATAATTGACCTGAGAAAAGGGAGGAGAGAACACATTTAAAGTAATAATTATAGTGATTGACTCTGGGGTTTAAGGACCTAAGAGGGTGAGTAGGATCAATGGATTTGAAGGTCCTAAGGGGACTGAAAGATTATTAGGGTCGGAGTAAAGAGGGAGTGACAAATCTTAATGGGTTTTGCCACAAAAGGCTACGAAATAAGGCTTAAAATGACAGGTAGAATTTGTGAGTATTAATAATTGGGGGAAAGAGGCTCTCCAGCCTTAAAGCTATGGGAAACATAGTCAAAGATAAGTTTATTGAAGGTTGTCACTACAAGACCAGTAAGTTAGACCAGTAAGCAGAAAGAGGAAGGTTACTGTTAAAGAGAAAACGCAGCAGACGTGCAAAGAAGGGAAAGAAAGGCTGAGCAGGCATGCGAGGGAGGGAGACACGGTTATAAAGGGCATGGATGGCACGCTGAGGAGTTTGCATTTTGTCTCAAGATGAAGCCAACTGAAGGATGTGCAACAGAAGAAGACGTCAGATTTCATGTGGAAAAATCACTCTGACAGCAAAGGGAGGATGGATGTACAGAGGAAAGGGGGAAAGGCGGAAACTGAAGCTGAGAGACTACTGAAGAACAGAAACAGGTCAGATGTGAAAAGAGCTGGGAGCAAGAGAAAGGGTCAGGGTAAAAAGAATTTCCATGTTTCTACCCAGGGAAAGTGAAGGCAGATTTAGTAGACAGGGTGAGCTTAGTTGGGAACACCCAGACAGAGCCTGGCGGCTCAGGAGACAACGCCTCACGACTCCTGGGCCCCAAAACATCTGCCCAGTAAAGCACACACACCCAGGTCTGTATCAGCACTGATCTCACTGAACATTGGTGTGTGAGCTGTCAATGAAACCTCATGGGATGAAAGTTACAAGTTACACGACTAAGACAGAAAAACCAGTGTGAACTCATGACTGCAGAAGATGCCACCTCCCCAGCTGCTGCCACAACAGGCGCCAATGGCAAAGACAGCACTGCCACCTCCTGCCATTCCTCAGGTGACTCCCTAACGGTAAGAAAAAAGGACCAGGGCTCCTTGAAGGATGGCTGGTTTCAGATCTGGGGTAGATTTAAGACAAACCAAAAAAAAAACAAACAAACAAACAAAAATAGGTGCTCTGAAATAACCAGTTGTTACAGAAAGCAGAAAACAAAACAATTCAAGGGCCATGACAACGCTGAAGAAAGGACAAAGGTAGCTGATGTACTTAGAGGGGTGCCCACTGGCAACTGGGGCCATGATTATCAAAAAGGAAATTTTATAGCTAATCAGAGTAACCTGAGTTTGTGAAAGGCTATAAATCATTAATGATGACCATAAACTCCAGAAATGTCTTACTCATCAACAATAACCCAGTGTTGAGAAAGTATCTAGTTATAAAGCATTCTCGATAAATTTATCGAATAAATGAACACTGAAAGTTAGTACGTATTTTAAAAACAACTAGAATAGAAAGCAACGTTAAACATATAGGCATACCTCATTTTATTGAGCTTTGTAGATGTTGCATTTTTTTACAGCTGAAGGTTTGTGGCAACCCTATGTCAACCAACTCTATCGGCACCTGTTTTCCAGCAGCATTTGCTCACTTTGTGTCTCTGTGTCACACTTTGGTAATTCTCATAATATTTCAAACGTTTTTATTACTGTATTTGTTATGGTGATCATTGATCAGTGATCTTTGCTGTTCCTATTGTAACTGGTTAGGGGCACCACAAACCGTGCCCATCTGAGATGGCAAACTTAACTGATAAATGTGTGTGTTCTGACTGCTCCACCGACTGGCCGCTCCCCCATCTCTCCCTCTCCTCAGGCCTTGCTAGTCCCTGGGGCTTAACAGTGTTGGAATTCAGCCGGTTAATAACCCTGCAGTGGCCTGTAAGTGTTCAAGTAAGAGGAAGAGCCTCACATCTCTCACTTTAAATCAGAAGCTAGAAATGGTTAAGCTCAGTGAGGAGGGCATGCTGAAGCCGAGATAGGCTGAAAGCTCGGCCTCTTGCACCAAGCAGTCAGCCAAGTTGAGAGTGCAAAGGGAGAGTTCTTGAAGGAAGTTAAAGGTGCTACTCCAGTGAGCACACGGACGATAAGAAAGAGAAACAGCCTTATTGCTGACACAGAGAAAGTTTTAGCGGTCTGGATAGAAGATCAAACCAGCCACAGCATTCCCTATGCCAAAGCCTAATCCAGAGCAAGGCCCTAACTCACTCCAATCCTGTGAATGCTGAGAGAGGTGAGGAGGCTGCAGAAGAAAAGTGAAGCTGGCAGAAGTTGGTTCATGAGGTTTAATGAGAGAAGCCGTCTCCAAAACATAAAAGTGAAGGTGAGGCAGCAAGTGCTGAGGTAGAAGCTGCCACAAGTTATACAGAAGGTCTAATAAGATAATTAATGAGCGAGGATACATTAAACAACAGATTTTCAGTGTAGACGAAACAGCCTCATGTTGGAAGGAGATGCCATCTAGACTTTCATAGCAGGAGAGGAGAAGTCCATGTCTGGCTTCAAAGCTTCAAAGGACAGGCTGACTCTCCTGTTAGGGGCTCATGCAGCTAGTGACTTTAAGTTGAAGCCAGTGCTCACTAACCATTCTGAAACTCCTATGGCCCGTAAGAATTATGCTAAACCTACTCTGCCTGTGCTCTGTACATGGAACTATAAAGCCTGGATGACGCACATCTGCTTACAAGATGGTTTACTCAGTATTTTAAGCCCACTGTTGAGACTACTGTTCCGAAGAAAAGATTCCTTTCAAAATATGACTGCTTGTTGACAATACACCTGGTCACCCAAGAGCTCTGATGGGGATGGACAACGAGATTAATATTGTTTTCATGCCTGTGAACACAGCATCCAGTCTGCAGTCCATGGATTGTTTTATTACTTAAGAAATACATTTCTTGGGCTGGTCGAGTGGCGCGTTGGTTAAGAGCTGGCTTGGGACGCCAACTCTGAGCAGCAGGGCCCCAGTTCGGATCCCACATGAGGGCCAATGACACTGCTCTCTACAGCTAAGATGGTGAACAACAGCTCGACCTGGAGCTGGGCTGCTGAGTCACCGGCAATGGTGTAGGCTGCAGTGAAGCTGCAGTGGGCTGCCGTAAGCTACCGTGTGTGGCCGGCAGCCAGCATGAGAGGCCGGCAGCCGGTGTGAGCTGCCTAGAGCCACCATGAGCGGTCATCCAGAGGCCGGCGACTGATCTGCCTCACCCGGGAAGAGCGCAATGATAATACCAACATGGGCCAGTGAAGCGACGTCCTCCACAACTAGATTGAAGAACAA
>NW_017731528.1:1415299-1517751 GCF_001890085.2 Hipposideros armiger | reverse complement strand
CGCAGTGAGCGGCCGTCCAGAAGCCGGCGACTGATCTGCCTCGCCCGGGAAGAGTGCAATGATGGTGCCAACTTGGGCCAGTGAAACAACGTCCTCCACAACTAGACTGAAGAACAAAACGACAGCAACTTATCTGTTCCCCTTCTCCCAATTCCCCAGCACTGTTCCCATTCCCCCAATTCCCCAATAAAAATCTTTAAAAAAAGAATACATTAGAAGGAATCAACAGTAGATTAGATGACACAGAGGATCAAATTAGTGACTTGGAAGACAAGGTAGTAGAAAACTCCCAATCAGAACAGCAAAAAGAAAAACAAAATCCAAAAAAATGAGGGGAGTTTACGGGGCCTATGGGACATCAAGTGTACCAACATTCACATCATAGGGGTACCAGAAGGAGAAGAGAGAGAGCAAGGACTTGAAAGCCTATTTGAGGGGAAATAGACTGAAAACTTCCCTAACTTGGCAAAGGAAATAGATATACAAGCCCAGGAAGTGCAGAGAGTCCCAAACAAGATGAACCCAAAGAGGCCCACACCAAGACACATCATAAATAAAATGCCCAAGGTCAAAGACAAAGAGGGAATCTTAAAAGCAGCAAGAGAAAGGCAACTAGTAACTTATAAGGGAGCTCCCATAAGACTGTCAGCTGATTTTTCCACAGAAACTTTGCAGGCCAGAAGGGACTGGCATGAAATATTCCAAGTGAGGAAAAGTGAGCACCAACAACTAAGATTGCTGTCCCAGCAAAGCAATTCCTTAGACTAAAAAAAACAGATAAAGGGCTTCCCAGACAAGAAAAAGCTAAAGAAGTTCATCACCACCAAACCAGTATTACAAGGAATCTTAAGAGTGACTTAAGATGAAAAAAGAAAAAGAAAAAAAAAATCAAAAATATGAATAAGAAAATGGCAATAACTACATATTTATCAACAATTATTTTAAATGTAAATAGATTAAATGCTCCAATCAAAATACAGGGTAGCTGAATGGATAAGAAAACAAGATCCTTACATATAGTGCCTACAAGAGACTCACTTCAGATTAAAAGACACGCATAGACTGAAAGTAGAGGGATGGAAAAAGTTATTTCATGAAAAATGGAAATGGAAAAAAAAGCTGGGGTGGCAATACTCGTACCAGAAAAAATAGACTTTAAAACAAAGGCTATAACAAGAGACAGAGAAGGACCCAGGAATCCCACTTCTGGGTATTTATCCGAAGAAGCCCAAAACACTACACTGAAGGGACATGTACATCATACATTCATTGCAGAATTATTTATAATAGCCAAGATATGGAGTCAACCTGGGTGTCCATCAATGGAGAAATAGATAAAGAGGAGGTGGTACATACATACAATGGAATATTACTCAGCCATAAATATGAATGAAATCTTGCCATCTGCAACAATACCCTAAAGCATATTGTGTTGAGTGGAGTAAGTTAGATAGAGAAAAAGAAATGTCATGATTTCTGTTACATGTGGAATCTAGAGAACAGGATAAACAAACAAACGAAACAGCAACAAGCTCATAGATACAGAGAGCATTTTGATAATTTCCAGATTGGAGAGTGGGGCTGGGAAGATGGGTAAAGGGGGAGGAGATTAAGAAGTACAAATTGGTGGTTACAAAATAATAATGCGGCTGTAGGGTATAGAATAAGGAATATAGTCAATAATATTATAATAACTATGTATGGTGCCAGATGGTTACTAGGCTTATTGGGGTGATCACTTCGTAAGATATATAAATGTCTAATCACAGTGTTGTACACCTGAAACTAATATAATATTGTATGTCAACTGCAACTGAAAAATTAAAAAGAAAAAAAAAACTGCCACAACCACCCCAGCCTTCAAATGCTTTTAACTCTTGACCAACTTGGAATTTTGGGAAAGGGATGAAACGTAACTAGAACTAAGAACCTAATCACTTGGGCCGGCTGACTGGCTCAGTTGGGTAAGAGCTCGCTCTGGGCAACAGCGGTTCGATTCCCGGCCTGAGCTGAGTTGCCGCTGAACTGCCAACAGGTGGCAGGATGGCTCAGCTAAAATAAAAAAAAAATTTTTTTTTAAACCCCACCACCCTGACCAGTCAGCAGCCATCAATGTTGAGGCAGACCCTCCACCAGCAAACAGACTATGACATGTTAAAGACTCAGATGATGGTTAGTGATTTTAATGATAAAGTATTTTTTTAATTAAGGTATGTACATTGCTTTTGTAGACACAGTGCTATTACACACTTAATAAACTACAGTATAGTATAAATGTAACTTTTATATGCATTGGGAAACCAAAAATTTGTGTGATTCGCTTTGCTATAATCTTCGCTTTACTGAGGTGGTCTGGAGCCAAACTCACAGTATCTCTGAGTACGCCTCCATCATCTCTTTAATCTTTTAATGATTTCATAAGTACAAATGTATCAATACATATAGGTTTGGTTTCTATTAAGCACAAATCTCTTTTTAAAGTATGTATTTGCACAGAAGTTGAAAGAAGGGTAAATACAGGAAACTATAAATAAGCCAAACAGTTTAAGAAAAAGGAACTGTACACAAAATAGAAAGAAATAATGAATACCCAGGGTCTTGCATGAGACCAATCTTTTGAATAGAGTCTAAAACTTAAATCAAACTAACAAAAGTAGAAAAAGGGTTCAAGAGTAAGTTGCATTTTGTTGATCATTTTCACCCCAATAAATTTTAATTAAAAAAAAAGGAGTAAGTTGCAAAATTATGAACTAATCTAATGTACTGAAGAGGAAAGCTAACTCGGAACCCAAGCCCTCCTCCCGGAGACGAGGGTTCCACATCAGCAGTGCCCACAACTTCCTGCAATGGTGGGCATGGCCTAGAACTGCACTGTCCAGTGTGGCAGTCACCAGCCACACATCGCTGCTGAGCACTTGAAATGTAGCTAATGTGCCTGGGGAATTGAAGTTTCAGTTTTACTGAATTTTAATTAGCTTAAAATTAAATAGCCACATGTGGCTAATGGCTAGCACAGCAGACAGAACAGCCTTGGAGAATAAGAGGGTAGGCACCAGGTTACAATAAAGTAAAATCTATGTGTTATTTGCATAAAATAAAAGAACCGCAGTAAGAAAGCTCAGCTACTCTGGTTTGAATCACATTGGAAGAAGAAATCAGGTCCTGAGCTATGAGGACGGGAAGGTGGAGGGATCAATCTTATAATCTTGGTGGTTTTCTCCTTTTTGGTTTCGTAAGATATTCATAACACAGGAAAGTATCAAAGTAAGTATTGCTCTACTCCTAGGGGACTCCAAAACAACAAAAATTAAATGACAAACCCTCTGTGCAGATAATTTAGACTAGGTTATGCTTTTAAATTTAGTGCAAAGCTCTCTGATTGCTGAATTTGGTTTTAACTATTGTTCAAAGTATTTGAAGTGTTCACAAAAAATGCTATGTTTATATTATTATAAATTATATCAATAATCTGTAATCTAGATTATAGGTTTTTTAGAAAAAATTCAGGTCAGTTTAGTATCAATTTTTAATCTTTTACCTAGCAGGCAAAGAGCAAAAAAAAACCACTCTAATTGTTAGAATTAAAAATTGGCATGATATTTATGAAGGGTAATCAACCAGTGTACAAAGCACTCCCTTTACCCTCAGAATTTCACTTCCAGGGGTTTATCCTATAGAAACACTGGAGGACCTATGCTACATGGGGACAAGGGCGCATCTGTTTTGTTCCCTCCCGCACTCCCAGTGCCCGCCTGCCACATTACAGGTACTCAAACACCATGTGCTGAATGACTAGAAGAATGACTGTGAGGGGATGTTATGTACAGGTTACTCAGGATAGCACTTCTTATAGACAAAGAGCAGAAACAACATAAATGTTTCATTAACTATGGCACACACATGTAATGCAATTCCATTCAACAGAAACAGAAACAATGAGGATGCTCTGTATGTTAAGATACAGGATGGTTTCAGTATACTACCATTAATTTTTTTTTTTAATTAGGAACATATGTATGTTTGTTTAGAATTTCTCTGGAAAGATACAAGAGATTGATAACACTGGTTGTCTCAAAAGAGAAATGGATCAGGTACCAGGGTGAGGGTCACAGGGAGAGGCTTCACTGCATGTTTTTTATGTTTGAAGTTACGTTAAAAGTTTTAATAGCTTATTCAAGTCTAATGTATTAGATTTACTAAACCATGCATTAACCAAAACATGTTTCCCCCACAAAAGCAAAAAAAAGAAGACCCTAATCAACATGGCATGTGAACACTTAAGCTACAGGTATGCAGATGAGACTACCCAAAGATGGTGTGCTACATACATGAGAAAGGAAGAAAGCAAAGCATGGAACTCAAAAATACTGGTACTTTAAATATGGAAGTGGAAGATGAGTTTAAATTTTATGCTGTAAGCAACGGACAGTCACTTAAAATTTTTCTCTTGATAAACTGAAGTTTAACATTTGATGAGGTCCATTATATCCATTTTTTCTTCTATACTTATTTCTTTGTGTCTTCTCTTGGAAATCTTTGCATATGCCAATGTCATGAATATATTCACCTACATTTTTTCTATAGTTTTAGCTAGAAATGCATTAATTCTTTTTAAATACTACATTTCTCTGATCATGTCCATGTCTAACTTTGAAATAAATAGGACTTGTAATTTGGCCTATCAGTTTGTAAGTTTTAGAATTAAACACCTAGTTGGTACATGGGCTTAAATTATTACAAATGAACAAACAGTATTTGTTGTGTGGTGGGTCAAACAGACTAACACAACATTACACTGGTGAATTTCCAACTCCTAGCTTATTAATTCATTCATGTCATTATCGTAGTCTTTTTTTTTTTTTTCTCTTGGAAGCCTTCAGTAAGAAAACGTATCTTACAGGCCATCCCAGTGGCTCAGTTGGTTGAAGCACGAGCTCTGAGCAACAGGGTCGCCGGTTCAATTCCCACATGGGCCAGTGAGCTGCGCCCAAGCTGAGCTGCTGCTGAGCTGCCAACAGGTGGCAGGATGGCTCAGCTGGTGAGACCACGTGCTCCTAAAAACAAGGTTGCCGGTTCAACTCCCGCATGGGATGGTGGGCTACGCCTACCCACAACTAAGATTGAACACAGGCACCCTGAGCTGAGCAGCAGCGAGCTGTCAAATGGGCGGCCAGATGGTGACTGGACTTGGAGCTGAGCTAGCTACGCCCTCTACAACTAAGACTGAAGGACAACAACCTGGCTGTTCCCCTTCCCCAATTCACTAATAAAAAAAATAAAATAAAATGAAAACATATCATACTCTTTAAGTCAGAGTACAAAAGATATTCCTGAGGCAGTGTCTCAGACAAATTATTTGGTGAATCAATGGATGATTAAATTGAACTCAGTTTCTCTTTGACACATCAAATAACTGAGATTCTTACAAGACTGTCATCTTTACTACCGTATTTGCCAGCGTATAAGACGACTGGGCGTATAAGACGACCCCCTAACATTTCCACTCAAAATACAGAGTTTGTTATATACTCGCCGTATAAGACTACCCCCTCTTCCGCACACCTTCCACACACCAAATAAAAGGTAAAACAATATCAGATTTGATTTGGCCCACTGAAGTGCAAACAAGCGTATTGTATTTCGTGTCACCACATAACCGTTTTGGCGATGTTGAGCCACCATGTCTGCTACATGTTTTTCGAGTTCTGGCCAGTGTGGGGTGCCTCTTCTTAATGCACACTTACCCCTTGGCATACTCTTTAATGCTTTCTCATTTGATTTCCAGTCCCGAACCATCTTTTCTGTTACTCCATATTGTCTTGCAGCAGCACAATTATTATTTTCCTTAGCAAAGTTTATAACTTTCAGTTTAAAATTTGCATCATACTTCTTCCTTTTGGCTGGTGCCATGATAGGGATGATAGGGGTTTGACTGGTCGACATTTTCTATGCTGTACTGTACAATGGTGCAGTATTGTGGTTGGCTGTTGGCTGTATACAAAGCCTGATTTGATTGGTCCCTGCTCCCTGTTTGCCTGCCCTGTCACTATAGCAGTCTGGTCCACCCTTGCATCAGCATCTCCCTGGGACCTCACTAGTGCGCAAGTGCGAGTTCTTCAACATTCTAACAGGCACGATGATAGCGCAAAATCGCGAATCTTCAACGCATATGTAAAGAAATATACGGTAACCCGAATTTACCACACTCGCAAAATCGCATAACAGCCGAGCATACACCCAGCAGCGCTGCTGATGCCTGAACGGTATGTGGAATGAAGTGGGCGGGCATCGGGAGGCCACTATGGCACGGGGCAAGCACTATGGGCACTCTATCTGAAGTGTACCTGGCGTATAAGACGACCCCCCACTTGGAGGCATATTTTTCAGGGCCAAAAAATCATCTTATACGCCGGCAAATACGGTAACGTATATGAGTACAATACAAAGAACTGGCATACCTGTATTTCTTCACGTTCCTTTTTATCTGGAAAGGTTCGTGCAACTGTCGTATACTTTTCGAAAACTTTGCGTTCCTTTTGTAGCTTCCTCATTTCCTCCTTTTTAAACTCTTCTATTCGAGCCAATTCTTTTGCTTTCTGTTGTTCAAAGTCTGCAATTTCTTTCCTAAAATGACCAAACCATGCTATTATCTAAGGAGACCATCTCAACATAGTAATCCACATGTGGTACCAAAATGTGACACGAGTGACAGCCTGGAATTGAGGAACTGCTGGTCCTGGTGAATCTGTCTTCAATCCATAACAGTGAAATAAAAGTCAATTAATTAAACAAAGCATTCCTCCAACAAGCATCCACTGGGCACCTACTATGAATCAAGCACTACAGCAAGTATTAGAGGGCACACAGTGAAGAAAATAAACATCCTTACTTCTATGAAGCCTCTTATATCCTAATGGGAGAGAATGGGCGATGAGAAGATAAATCAGTAAAATATATATGGAATTTTAGAAGTATTAAAGAGAAAAATAAAGCAATGAATGAGGTTAGGAAAAATCAGGATAAAAGATTAAAATTATGGACAGGGTCATCTTGCTGAGTTAATATTTGAAGTAAACCCAAAGAAAGTGAGAAAACAGCCATGAGGATATTTGGACAAAACAGTTCAGGCAGAGAGAATGCCACATGCAAAAACCCTGAGGCAGGAATACATGCCTGATGTGGTTCAAACAACAGCCAGGAGGCCAGCGCGGCTAAAGGAGAGTGAGCAAGAGACAGAACAGCAGATGATGTTTAAAAAAAAAAGAAGCGACAAAGTGGGTCAGATTAACTGTGAGGACTTTGTATTCGGCTTAGGAGAATGGTGATCAGAGGGACTGTCATAAGCCAGGTTCATTCTGGATGCTGTGTTAAGAGCATAGGGAGAGTGACATCGGCAAGATGGTGGAAGAGCTCCCTGGCTCATGTTCCCCCACATAAATAACAATCTGACAGCCATAAATGGACAAAAGTGCTTTTGTGGAAGTTCTAGGACCCAGGTAGGAGGTTGCGAAACCCAGTGAAGCCTAAGATGGAGGACAGCCACTTTGAGAAGGCAGGCGCATGCCCGGGGGCAAGCTTACCAAACACGGTCCTGGCTGCAGACAGAAAAAAGCCCAGGCCCCCAATGGACTCGGCTCCAGCCCCATCTGCCAAAGGACTTGGGAAGAGCCATGCTCATCTGATCTGTGCTCCGGTTCACAGGCCCACAGACCTCAGTCCCAACTACGGATCTGGCAACAGCCCTGTGACCTGGTTCCAGCCTGCTCTGCTGTGGTACTAGAGGCAGTTCTGACCACCCACGGACAGCGGAAGGATGCCCAGGGGGTCAGCAGGAGGACATTCAGGAACATGGCAGGAACTACATCTATCCCCTGGTAACAGACCCACTGCCTGCAGACCCAACAGTGGACCCAGAAGTAGCCCCATGACCTAGCTCCAGCCTTGCTGGACTGTGGTCCCAGAAACAGTCCTGTCCAACTGGAGATCTGGCATAAACCATGTCCGCCTGCACCCTGGGTAACAAACCTGCCAACCATGGACACCACTGTGGACCCGGAAGCCACCACATGATCTAGCTACAACCCCACTTGACTGTGATCCTGGAGGCAGACCCATCAGTCCAGGGATCCAGCAGAAGGTAAAGACCTGCCAAAACCAGTCTATAAAGATAGGAAGAGGTGTTTGCTCTTTCAAATGCAAAGACGCCAACACAAGACTACACAAATAATGAAGAATAAGGCAATGTGACACCACCAAAGGAAACTAATAAAGCTCCAGTAACCAATCCCAAAGAAATAGAGATCTACAAATTGCCTGATGAAGAATTAAAAATAAATAAGGAAGCTCAGCAAGTCATAAGAGAACACAGATAAATAATTCAACAAAATCAGGAAAACAATACACAAAACAAAATAAAAAGTTCAACAAAGAGAAATCATAAAAAAGAACGAAACAGAAATTCTGGGGCTGAGAATGGATGAAGTAAAAAATGCAAGAGACCTTCAACAGCTGACTCAATCAAGCAGAAAAAATAATCTGTGAGCTTGAAGACAGGTAATTTGAAGTTATAGTCAGAGAAGAAAAAAGAATGAAAGAGTCAAGAAAGCCTACAGCATTTATAGGACACCAAATAATGAGCTGATATAAACATTATGGGAGTCTCAGGAGTGAAAAAACACATGAAATCAACAATCCTTTAGCTAGACTAAGAAAAAAGAAAAGACTCAAATAAATAAAATCATAAATGAAAGAGAAGATATTACAATAGATGCCTCAAAAATAAAAAGATTGTGTTATGAACAATTATAATCCAAAAAGTTGGATAACCTAGGGGAAATGGATAAATTCCTAGAAACATACAACCTACCAAAACTGAATCTTGAAGAAATAAAAAGCCTGAACAGACCAATAACAAATAGATTGAATCTTTAACCAAAAACCTCGCAACAAAGACAAATCTAGCACCAGGTGGCTTCACGGGTAAATTCTACCAAACGTTCAAAAATTAATACCAATATTTCTTAAACTCTTCCAAAAAAGGAAAAAGGAACACTTCCAAACTCATTTTATGAGGCTAACATCACTAATGCCAAAGCCAGAGAAAGACACCACAAGAAAAGCAAACTATAGGCCAATACCCCTGCTGAACATACTAGCAAATCAAATTCAAGAACACGTTAAAAGGATTCTACAGCATGACCAAGGGGCACTCATCCCTGAATGCAAGGTGGGCTCATATATGCAAATCAATTAATGTGATGTAAACCTGCACTGCCACTGTGGAAAACAGTATGGAAGTTCCTCAGAAAATTAAGTAATTACCATATCATCCAGCAGTCCCACCCTGAGTATATGTCCAGAATAATTAAAGGCAGAGGCTTGAACAGATATTTATGTACCAATGATAATGGCAGCATTATTCACAATAACCACAGGGTAGAAACAACCCAAATGTCCAGCTGCAAGTCAAGGAATGCCAAGAGTCACCAGTAACCACTAAAAGATAGGAGAGAAAGCATGGGTCTGCTGACCCTTGACTCTGGACTTCTACATCTCCAACATTGTGAGAAAATAAATTCCCACTGTTTTAAGCCTCCCCAATTTGTGTGTGTGCACTTTGTTACAGCAGCCCTAGGAAATTAATACACTGGCCAAGGTAACACTTGAATGCATAACTCCAAATCTGCTTTTCAAATTTCAATGTATGACCTCATCACTAAGAGATTCCCCTTTTAAAACATTTTGACCACAATGAGTCACTTTATTTAACTAAAAAATTCATATGTGGTATAGATTTCACTTCCTTTCCTTTATATTGTTGGATTGATCAAAATTGTTTCAAATATTTTAGATATAATCTTAAAGATGTAACTGAATCACTATGTTTTTTCCAACTTATAGATGCAAACCTACCTTAATTTTTCCAATGCATTTTCTCGTTCAATGCGAAGTTTAGCTAAAGATGTGTTCTCAGCTTTAAATTTTTCTATTTCCGTTTCCAATTCAATAATTTTCTCTCTCAAAACTTGAGATCGAGCACTGTCACCTATAAAATAGACCATAAATATTCAACTTCACAAAAGGCCTTCAGCAGCAAAAACACTAGCTAGCTATTTAACACTATGAGCCAAAAATATGGTAAATATCCTACAATAAAATGCATTAGAAACAATGCTTCTAACAAAATTTTTTTTAAAAAATGTATTGACCTAACTTTCCAGATGAAACCAGTCTAAATTTAAGAATCAAATGATTCTACCTCAAAAGGGTATCAGTGTGACAATGAATTAATATTATATATAAAAAGAAACCATTCAAATAAAAAGTTTAAAAGTCCAATATATAAAAATAGCTTAAGAACATGAATAAGTAAGTCACAAGAGATCTAAAGCATTAACCAACACCAAAATCAAAGTTTACCCCCCACTAATCAAAGAAATACAATTAAGACCTTCTTTCCATATTAAATTTGCTATGTGAGATACTAAAATAGCCAATGCTTCTGTTCTTTACCCTTTTGGAAACTAAATCTGATTTATAGCACAAGGCTAAAATTCACATATCTACCCTTTGACCCAGTATGGTACTTCTAAAACTTTAAAGAACTTGTAAAATCATACAAAGTTTTGCACAAAAATATGAATTGTAGTGGTTATTTCTAATAGTGAAAAATAATTTAAATGTCCAACATTAAGAAAATTACTGAATAAAATTATGCTATATTCATAAAATGTGCTGCAACCATTTTTAAAGTACACAGAGTTTTAGTGATACAGTCAATGCATGTTACACCTGGTCAAAAAGGATAAGGCAAGTTATAATACATGTCTCTACAATATTAAAAATACATAGGAAAAATGGCTGGAAGGAAATATCCCTAAAAGATATCATAGTTATCTTTGGGTAGTTCAGCCATAAACATGTTTGCTTCTATCCTTTTTTTTTTTTAAAGATTTTTTTTTATTGGGGAATTGGGGAATTGGGGAGGGGAACAGTATTGGGGAATTGGGAAAGAAGAACATTGTGTTTTTCCAAGACCCATCAGCTCCAAGTCAAGTTGCTGTCCTTCAATCTTAGGTGTGGAGGGCGCAGCTCAGCTCCAAGTCCAGTTGCTGCTTTGAATCTAGTTGCAGGGGAGGAGGGGGGGTGGCGGGGGGAAAGGAGGCACAGCCCACCATCCCATGTGGGAGTCAAATCGGCAACCTTGTTGATAACAGCACGGGCTCTCACCAGCTGGGCCATCTGGCCACCTGTTGGCAGCTCAGTTCAAGGTGCCGTGTTCAATCTTAGTTGCAGGGGGGCACAGCCCACCATCCCATGTGGGAGTCGAACCAGCAACCTTATTAAGAGCATGCACTCTTACCAGCTAAACCATCCAGCCGCCTGTTGGCGGCTCATCGGCAGCTCAGCTCGGGCGCAGCTCACTGGCCCATGTGGGAATTGAACCGACAGCCCTGTTGCTCAGAGCTCACGCTCTAACCAACTGTGACACCCACCCGGCCCAAACTTCTATACTTTTTGAACTGTCAAACTTTCTGAAAAAAAGTACTACTTTTAAATTCGGAGTATTATTTTAAATAGTTTATTATAAATAATATTTTTAAAGCATCTATGCTTTGCTAGGCATTCAGAGTTTATAAAATAACATGATATAGTAGAAAGCATTTTTCCAAAATAAGGTAAAAAGTCCATCACATCAACTGAATCCTATATGGACGGCCATTAAATGGAATGAGGCAGATGTGTATGTTAGAAAAATCTTCAAAATATAGTAAACAAGGGCCGGCCGAGTGGCGCATTGGTTAGGAGTTGGCTTAGGAAGCCACTTCAGAGCACCAGGGCCCGGGTTCAGATCCCACATGAGGGCCAGTGACGCTGTGCCCTCTAGAGCTAAGATGGTGAACAACAGCTCGACCTGGAGCTGGGCTGCTGTGAGGCGATGGCATAGGCTGCAGTGGGGCTGGCCAGCAGCGGGGGTGAGCTTCCTGGCAGTGAGCCTCCAGGAAGAGCACAATGATAATACCAACATGGGCCAGTGAAGCAACGTCCTTCACAACTAGACTGAAGAACAAAAGAACAGCAACTTGTCTGTTCCCCTCCCCGATTCCCCAACGCTGTTCCCCTCCCCCAATTCCCCAATAAAATCTTAAAAAACAAACAGTAAAACAGTATGCAAAAAATATATATATATATACTTTTTTTTGCATACTGTTTTACATATATATATATATATGTAATAAACAAGGTGCAGAATGTTACATAAAAAGCATGTTTTCATTTGTGTGGAAAGCAGATTACCCACTCACACATATGCTTTCATACGCATGGAATGTCTTTAGAATATACAAATGAAATTGGAATGCTAGTGCCTCTAAGAAAGGGACTAGGAGCCCAGCTGTGTGGAATGAAAGAAACTTAGATTATACTGTATTTCTTCTCATATTTAGCATGTTAATACGTGAGTTATTAAAAAAAAAAGTAAAAGCAGTCATTAAAAAAGTGTGCACACACAGTTTACTCCATAGTAACACAAACCATAAATTGGGTACTACCTGGCTGTAAAAGAAACTTAAATGTTACCTCATTTTACAATTAATTTTAAAGCCCTGAGAATAAGACGTTGGCTTAAAATTGAAAAATCTGAAATCACAATTCATCCAAATCTCTTATACTAGTGACTATTCCATTATTTAGAGCCACAAAACAAATCAAATTTTAACAAATCACCTACTAATTGGACTTTTACTGAGCAACTACCGAAGTTGTGATTCTAGGCATTCAGACAACATACTGATGAGTCAATGTTAAATCTATAACATTCTGACACATATTTTATAATGCTCTGACTTACCGGGGGGTTGGTCGTGATTGTTTAACTTGGGTTCATTTCCAAAGTGTGAATTTGATTTTGATTTTCGTTTTGGTCTCAAGGAAGGGAAGAATTTTATCATCAGATCTGATGTTGGAGGAGGACTCATACCCCTACTGGACTGGCTCATGTCTTCCTTCCTGACAGGTGCAACCTTCCTTTTTATGGTTTTGTCCAGTACACATATTTCACTCTTATTAGGGTAGGTTGTTGGGGGAGTCCAATAAATGGCTTCACTCCCAAGAATAACATCATGTTTAAATGAATTCTCTTCAAGGTCGGTCCAAGTTCTTTCATCATCAAAGTCAATTTTACTCGTACCTTCAGATGAGGGTCTTGAGGACTCGGAACCTTTATTTTTCAAGCTTTCAGTTACATTAGATTCATCACTACTATAATCTTTATCAGACAAGTCTAAATCAACATCTCTCCTTTTATCTTCTTCTTGAGTCCCAGCATCCCCAAAAGGTCCCTTCCCATCACAGACTTGTGGACTATCTTCTCTGCTGCTGAAACCCCTTGCGTTTTCCTCAGTTAATGGTTTTATGGTAACGTCCATTTGCTCCTCAGAGTCAGTGCTACTGTCACTGTTAATGCTACCTTCGTCATAGCTTGCATTCCACCTCATTTGATTTTCAGAAGTGCTCATTTGGAACGCTTTCCTACTGACTTTACAAGACTGTTCCCCCAATCCTTCAGATGAGGACCCTGAACTTAGTTGTTTGGATACAGCCTCACACTCACCCTCATTTTCATGTTCACTATGGTCTGGACCCTCATTTTGGTTACACTGACTCACGGAACCCAGTGTCATTGTCTTTTGCTGCTGCACTGCTTTGACAGGGGTAGAAGACAGACGGTGACCTTTGCAGACCTGTTGGTCCCTCTCTAAGATCTTCAATACAAATGAGGAATTACTAGAAAATGATATTTCCTCAGCAGCTTGTTCTAAAAACAAAAACTCATCTAATTCCAAATTTTCCTTTTCCTTCTCTCGTTCCCAATTCTCCAACTTTTTCTGAAGAGAAATGTCAAGAGAAGATCCTGACTCTTTCAGGGTCTCACTTACCGGGCTCTTAGAAGCCACGCAGCTGACCAGCCCCGTCGGAAGGGGAAGTCTGTCTTTACCTTGTGTCCTGCTCCAGACTTTGCAGCCAGTATTACAAGGACTGGTGCACTCAGGTACATTTTCTTTCTTATTACATTTCTTATCAGATTCTAATTGTTTTTCTAATTTGATCTGGCCTCTCAGTTGACCATCATATTTCTTCCCTGCCAGTATTTTCAGTCCCAATGGAGAGAGACTTTTCCCATTATTCCCCTTAAGCACTTTCAGCTTCTGACTGAGTGTGACAGAAGCACTCTTGGTTCTAGCTTTATAGTTCCTTTTAGCAGGAGGGGTCTCTGTACACAGTTCTTTATTTATAAGAGCAGTTTTCCGCTGGAATTGTTTATCTATTTTAAACGCAGGTTGATCCTCTGAAATACTCTGATTAGTCCCTAGTTTACTTTCTCTCCCTTTCTGAAACTTAGATTTAGCATTAGTAAATCTAGCTAAACCTTCTCCTCGTTTTAAGAATGGTTGTTTTGACTTTGCTCTGATTAGCAATGATCCTTCTGTTACCTAAAATAAAGAACAATATTTGAATTAATTCTGGTATATCCAAGGAATCTCAAAGTTATTTTTAAAGCAAATTATGCATCTCTAAAGTCTTAGATAATTTAATCAAAATAGTGAAACTGCTAACCCTTAGCTTTTTTTGTTTCAGTTCTTGTTCTTCCAACCGAATTTGTTCTTCTAAGTAGTCTTCAAATGTCTGTTTCCTTTCTCTAATAGCAGCTTTAATAGGCCTAATAATAAAAACAAAGTTATGGGCTGGCCGAGTGGCACATTGGTTAGGAGTTGGCTTGGGACGCCAGCTCTGAGCAGGACCCCAGTTCGGATCCCACACACTGGGCCCTCTACAGCTAAGATGGTGAACAACAGCTCAACCTGGAGTTGGGCTGCCATGAGTCGCCGGCAACGGCATAGGCTGCAGTGGGGCTGGCCGGCAGCAGACGTGAGTTTTCGTGAGCTGCCGTGAGCCGCCATGACCAGCCGTCCAAAGGCGGGCGAGCGACTGCCTCACCCGGGAAAAGCGCAATGATAACACCAACATGGGCCAGTGAAGTGACGTCCTCCACAACCAGACTGAAGAACAAAAGGACAGCAACTTGTCTATTCCCCTTCCCTGATTCCCCAATGCTGTTCCCCTCCCCCAATTCCCCAATAAAATCTTTTTAAAAAATTAAAAAATGAAAACTAAAAATAAAGTTATTTAACATGCAAATCATGATGTGAATATTTTATACTCAGTGTGCCTGTTGCAGACACTCCAGACTATGTTAAAAACTAACCTTTTCAAAATCACAGACCCTTTTTGAGAATCTAATTAAAAGCTACAATCCTCCTCCATTACTCAAAATACAGAAATATACAATATTCTACACAATTGTAAAGAAAAAGAAAAAAACGCTACTGAAGTCCATTGACCTCTGATCAAGTTTTTTTGTTTGTTTGTTTGTTTTAAAGATTTTACTAGGGAATTGGAGAAGGGGAACAGTGTTGGGGAATTGGGGAAGGGGAGCAGCCAAGTTGTCCATCAATCTTAGTTGTGGAGGGCGCAGCTAGCTCAGCTCCAAGTCGCCATCCGGCCGCTCCTTGGCAGCTCAGCTCAAGGTTCTATGTTCATTTTTAGTTGCAGGCAGACGTAGCCCACCATCCCATGTGGGAGTCAAACAGGCAACCTTGTTGTTAGGGGCATGTGCTCTCACCAGCTGAGCCATCCTGCCACCTGTTGGCAGCTCAGCAGCAGCTCAGCTCAGGCGCACCTCACTGGCTCATGTGGGAATTGAACCAGTGACGCTATTGCTCAGAGCTCATGCTCTTAACCAACTGAGTCACCCAGCCAGCCCCTCAGATTAACTTTTGAAGTAACATATTTATTATATAACTTTAAAATATATTTCAAAAATAGTTAATTAAATACACATCCCTTAATTAAGAAAGATCCTTAATAATATAAATAGAGCAACAATAAAAAAAGTCATTTGCCCATCCTTAACATATATTAAAGTATTTCAAATATTTAAGAAAATAATAAACAACTTCAATATTGGTATTTATGTTTGTCCTAAAAATTTTTAATTCTGTAACCAGACTTACACAACTATAATTTATAAGGAACATCAATTATGAGACTCCAATATTTAATTTGTTTGTCTCTTCTCCCAAAAAGGATTTACCTGTTTGATCGAGAAAATTAATTTTATCCAGATATTTCTCTTAGGTGAGAAAACTGCTCAGCTCTTCCAATACAATGTCAAAGGTACTTAAACTAATATATCTCCCCAATCTCTTTCTGTTGCTGACAGAATGTGGTAAGCTCTATCTTCAACCTTATACATAAAAGTATATACAAACAAAGACAAGAAAACTACGGATCTTTCAAAGAAAGAAACTGCTCAAAAATAATGTCTGGCTATTATATTAAATTATCACATCACTTATTCCTTTTAACATGGATGATACCTTTCTTCAATATTAACTACTTCTGAGGAATCACCATTTTTTTTTAAGTTTACATCATTTCCTTCCTGAATCTGTTCCGTCATTTTCTCCCAACATGGTAAAATACCTTCACCTAGAATAAAAATTAGGAATAATTTAGTTCAAAAAAAGTAGGTTAAAGTGTTAAAATCTGAGAATTTTATGTTACTATGCTAAAAAAGAAAAATTGGTTAAAAGTAAGGTATGCAAAGGTTTCAGAACTCTCAAGGATACCTTTAATATAATAAAGAAAAACTACAAAACCCTAATTAAAACAAACATTCCTCAAAAGTAATGTTATTGGAAAAAAAGGATGGACTTTTCTAACTTAATAAAGACTAAAGAGTTAAAACGACTGAATGTAATACATGAACTTGACTGGATCCTGGGGTTTAAAAAAAAAAACAAAAAACTTTACAAGGCATTTTGGGATAATAGGGTAAATTCTAAAATGGACTTGAATATTAAAGAATTATTGTTAATGTCCATAGATATAATAATAGTATTGTGGTTATACAAAAGAATGTCCTAATTTTTACTTGATGCATGCTAAAATATTTGAAATCATATAATGTCTGCATACTACTTGCAATGAAATGACTCAGCAAACTATATACAGATGTAGATATATAGATATATGTATCCACATAAATATATATATACACATACACACATACAAATATACATAGACAAAGTAAATATGGCAAAATATTAACTGTTGAATCTAGGTGGTGTGTATACTGGGGAATCATTACGGTGGTCTTTCATCTTCTCCAGATGTTTTAAATTTTCCAAAATAAAAAGTTAGGGGAGTGTACTGTTTAAAAACTAAAAGGACATTTGACCTTTCCATACTAAGGAATTGCTCTAAGTTAGGAATAAGATATTACAACAGCGGTTTGATTCCCAACCCGAGCTGAGCTGTGGATGAGCTGCCAACAGGCTCAGCTTAAAAAAAAAAAAAAACATATTATACACAAAGTTGCCCAATCCTAAGTAGTAAGCATAGACACCTTTCTTCATATTATTTGCATTTTTCTATAATTTAACTCATAAGAATATATTCACCATTAATATTGAAAATTAACTTAGTTCTACTGCAAAGAACATTAAATATTGATGTTACTTGACTAGCATAATGATGACAATCATTAAAATTATGGTTATAAAGACTAGGGAACGTACCATAAGCATTTTCCATGTTGAGTGGAAAAGAACACAATTTATTAGACGTTACAATATTCTATGATTACAAAATGTGGAAAAGGGTGTGAGTGGGAGGGAGCAGTACAGCAAAACAAAGAATATGCAGAAAAAAGAACATACCAAAAATGGCACAAGTCACATGAGTTCAGACCACCACACACTGAGTGCCAGTTCTTTGGCCGAAACACAGAGAGACAGCGAAGACAAACCAAGTGTCTGAGTTAGGGGTATTTTTTAACTCCCATCACCAACCTATTTCTCACATTTCACATTTTCTATCAAGTACCCATCACTGCCACACAAATTTTAAGTCAACCTCAGATTATTTCTAGGCTCCAAAAAAAAAAAAATGGTACACACAGCACTCACTGCCTCCCTTTTTGAAGACCCCCGTGCTATGATGCAAGGTTTGAAGCAAGCATGAAGACTGTGGCAGTTGTTGGAAAGTCCAATTCTGTGTGCAGTTCTTCATTCAATCCAGGCTCAGTGGCTGTGCAGCATGTAGGACCTCACAAGTAAAGCCAAGGGGAGAGGAAAAAAATGCAGGACTACTCTAGTGTTAGGACAGCTTGGCAACACTCTTGCTTAAGTACAGAAAAGACAAATGTAAGTAACTCACCTACAGGGCGGTTATGGTTTTCTTCCTTCAAATCATTTTTTTTCACAAGTGCTTCTGGATACTGTGCCTCATAAAATAAATTGGGAGAAGCACCACTTTTTGAAGCTGAAACAAAATCTTGATGAATAGTCTTACAGAAGTTGTTTTGTTCATTGGACAAAATGTTGGATGTGTGCGTTTTTTCTTGGGTTTGATTCTGATAGAGACATGATGGTCGGAAGGGCATAGTTTTCTCCGCAGTGGCTGAACTTCCGGGAGCTCTGTGCTTCTGGCTCTGCTCATCAGGCAGTAGAGCTAAACCTTGCAAATAAGAAAATCAACAGAGCTGATGTCTCTCTCTAACACTTTCTCTTCTGCCTGTTAGTGACCCCCACCACAAAGTTTTCTCCGAAGTGATAAAAGTATTTTTTTTTCTCCTTATTAGGAAACTGTGTTTAACAAAATCATGAAATTTTAAAAGTCCAGTGACCTCTGCACTATTTTAATGAAGAGCCGATTTAGACCACGATTCGCGGCAGACAGTGTGTGGCACTGCCCAACAGTGGAATGCAGCAGTCATGCGCCAACTCTGAGCAGCACTGCTGGCTGGCACTGTCAACTCTGCAGCCCTGTGACAAACACAGTAGCACCAACGCAGACCATTACCAACCATCTCAACTGTTCCCTAATGGTCATGCTCTGTGTCACAGCATACAGAATTATCGTCCCTTTAGAGTCCTGTTGACATTTTGGTGTCCTTAAGTGGTGGAATTATAGGTAACTTTTCTGTAGTTTATAAATTTCCTGTATTACTCTTTGCCTGTTTTGTTTCTTAAATCTCTGCTTTTGAAATAATCCAATAAACAGAGAGAAGATTCCCCTTCTTCATATCTCCAAGATATAATTCTTGGAGGGTAGATGGCAAAACTAGCCATCCTGCCTACTGTACCAGCCCCTTGAAATCCTGCTGCTATCCCTCTGTTCTCCCAGATTGTCTCAACTAAATTGAGAAGTGAAGACATAATGGGAAATGTTTCATAAAAAGCCATGGCACCTTTTCTTGTACCCATCTACCTTACTTCTAACCAAGAAATAAAACTGGAACTCTGGCAGATCCTCAATGAATATCAGGTTTGACCTCCCTTAACTTTATAACAATACTCTCCCCATCAAAACACTTTTGACTAATGGTCATCCCACTTCAGCCTGAACACATCTTTGATAAAAGAGTGATATCTCAAAGTGTACTCTGTAAACAGTTGGAGGTCTCCAAGAGTCAGGGCATCACGCACCAGGTCAAAACTATTTTCATAAAATATTAAGATAGTATTTGCCTTTAAGCACTGACAGTGCGAAAGCAAAATGGAGACTGCTGGCGCCTTCACTCAAAGGTAGGACAGCAGGACACATTGTGCTGGCAGGCACTGTACTTGTCATTACCATGCACTCAATAGTTAAGAAAGTCCTAAAGTATTAGCAAAATTATCAATTTTTAATTAAATCTCAACCCTTGAGTGCCCGTCTTTTACACATTCTATAGGACAAAATGGGAAGTATGCATAAATTACTTCTGCAAACAAAGACACGCTGTGTAATGTTTTGAGTTGTAAGCTCAACTAGCCACTTCTTTCAAGGAACATCATTTTTAGTTGAAAGAATGACAAACTATGACAATCTAAACCTCAGTACTTGGCAGACATTTTCTCAAAAATGAAACAAGTGAGCCAGTCACTTCAAAGAAAAGAACTGACAGTATTTATTGGCAATGATAAAATCTGAACTTTCAAGTAAAGATGAGAATTTTGGAAAATACGTCTACCACCATGAATTGACAGCTTTATAATTATCTCAAGACTTTTATGAGGAAATCTGTAGTGGTATTAGTGGATATGATTTTTGATACTATATAATGAAATATGTCAATATTTTAAAGAACTACATAACTCAGTGAACCACTATTTTCCAAATAACCAATGCAGTATTTTACCAAATCATGCATGATGAAAGATCCATTCAAAATGCCAATATTCCAATATATTTTAATGTAACAGAGTACAAAAAAATTAATATTTCAGATTTCATACTGTGAATAACTGCTAAGAAATGACCACTTGTTGAATTTGGGTGCAATATCAAAAAAATAACCACAATGATTTGAAAAGGCTATTAAAATACTCCTCTCTACTTTTTTCAATTATGTATCCATGTGAGGCTATATTTTTTTTTTCATGTACTTCAAACAAAACAACGTAACTCAAGAGACTGAATGCAGAAGTAGATACGGGAATCAGCTGAGTTCTTTTAAGCCAGAAGTAAGAGATTTTCAAAAATATAAAATAGTATATTTTATTCCTCTCACTAGTTTTTTAGAAGCTTTTTCATTAAAAAAATGTTACTTATGATAATATGTAATTGGTTGTTATTTTAAATCAATTAGTTTTTAAATTTCTGTTTTAATGTCTAATACAGTAAATAACAATAGGTAAAGCCCATATAACAAAAGCTCTTGGGGTCCTCAATAATTTAAGAGTGTTAAAAGGTCTTGAGACCAAAAAAGGGTGAAAACCACTTCCCTAAATCACCTGTTCCATATTGAATAGTGGGAGCTGTTATACCAGTAACTTTGAAATCTGCTTCCCTATTGCTCTAACAGTGTGACTTTTACGTTAAAAAGGATTACAGACTATTATTTAAGTGATCTTAATTATTCTTTTTATGGATTCATAAAGAAATCCTGAACCATTCAACTATTTCAAGATACACACCATGTTCTCTATAGTCTCTAACATCCAAACTCCCTAAACCATTCCTCACTCACTACGTTTCTCAGCTCCACCATCCATGAGTTCCATCCAGCCACACTTCGCACACTCATTTGCCAGTGTCTTTTCTTGTTTGTATTCAATGCCCCATGCAACCTCTGAACAGATCAGGTGCTTTCTGGAATCAGTCAAGTCTGTCTCTTCAGAGGCAGCAGCAAGCAGCACACACATTGCTCCAGATCACTGTTTTCCAAACTCTAGGACACAATCCATTAGTGATTTTATCATCAGATGCAACAAACCATGACTGTTTTTTTGTTTGTTTGTTTGTTTGTTTTACAAAGAATAAACAAAATAGAAAATATCCTTGTTACATGCCAGGCACACCAATAAGGACTGATGAAATTTCTTTGAAATTATGAGTCACAATTTAAAATGTTTTTGTTACTAGGCAGTGTGGTCAAAACCACTGTTCTAGGTCACATTTCAACAGGTGTGTTTTTTTCCCCTGATAAGCACATCATGCTATTAATTGATCTAACATGCAACAAAAGAACTGTTAACTACTACCACAGAAAATATTTTTGGTATCGTTCTTTAGCTGAGTAGACTGCTTCTGATTCAGACCAGTTTTTCATTCATCAGGCAGGGTTGTAAACCAGTAGCCCTATGCCAATTTTGGCTCTAGATCTTTTATTCTGCTAGGTCTTTTTTAAATTTTATTTTATAAACATGAATGTCTTTAAGTAGGACATGAATGCTCCAGAAAGGCACAGCCCCCACTTGTCCCAATTATATGACACCACTACCATTTCAGTTATCTGCTTGGCCCCTAAATAAATTAGAGTTTGCAACATATGATAGAGGAGTGGTAGGAACAACTTGTCAAACAACTCAAGGTAAGAAATGTATGTAACCGTCTATCACTGTACTAATTGAGGGCCCCATGGAAGCAAAACAATACCTGGGAGGGTGTGTTTCCCAGACACCATTGTAAGTAGCTTCTCTTGTTCTTCCATGAGTCTTTGCAGTTGCTCTAACTGTTGCCTCTTCAATTGCTCCTGCTTCTTCTGTTGTACTTCTTTCAGCTTTTTAAACATAAAATTAATTTTATTAAACTGACTTTACATTTCTTTAGGGACCTTTACACCTTACATTTATCTTAATCCCTCCCATCTCCCTTCTCATATGTTCCCTAATAAAGTTTCAAAGAGGGAATCTCTAAGTAACTAAATCTGCCACCAAAACTCTAAAACCCAATTTTTCATGTCAACTATCTCAACTAAGAAATAGAAAAAGTCACATAAATCCTTTGATTCTTAAAATTGGATAGGTACCATTTATGACCAACTTTTACCCCTAATATCTGATCAACCATTTCTAATTTAGTTTTATCCTAGGTGATTATATTTATGTCTTAAATCTTACACATTAAACGTGTTTTAATGTTTCACATTAAATAAAAAGCAAAATTTGGTATTTTGAGGACTTCACAATACATAAAGGAGAAAAACAAGAGGACCTGAAACTGGTAACTTTTCATCATAAACAAAAACCTGCAATCACACAAATACGTATTAGGACAAATCCAGTTGTACCTGTTGAAGCTTTTTAAAAAGTGGGTCTTTATAAGCCACTTCTTTGAATTCACTTGCAAGAGCTGAGATAAAGTCACTTTTGTTATCTTCCCCGTGTCCAGGAGCATCTTGACATGGCACTAGCTGTGGTCCCTCTTTAGTTAAAGGAAAGCCTGTATGTGTTTCCGATTTATCTGATTGTAGTTGGAATGGGCTGTTAAACCCCGAATTCTGTTCTTCATGAAGTGAATCTTCTTCACTTATAAAGCTGAAGCTATTTGAAAAATGTGTGGCTTTAACAGGAAAGCTGGTGGAAATGTTCACATTTGCACACTTCTCTTCCTCTGCTTCCAAAATAGGAAATCCACGATTTAATATGACTCCAGCCCGAGAAGGATTGGTTATCCATGGAGTTAAGAAGTTCTGTCCACTGTTTAACTCTGAAGAGGTTGGCATCAGGAACATTTTAGTCCAATCACGCAACTGTATTTAAATAATGCCAAGCTGCAAGAGCTATTAATTTCCAACACCTGTAGAAAAAAGACAGCCAACAAAAAGTATTACAGCTATTCTACCCAAACATGGGCCCAGCACAAAAATCTACTGAATATTTCAGATGCAAAACACATTAGCAAAGCAATTGGGCATTAAGCTACATGTTTTTTAAGTCTTATATATCCAAATCAAGCACCTAAGTTCCCTTCTGACCTAATCATTTGATAACTGATGATTTTATACAAGTACTAGATCAACTGACCTAAAACTATGGAAGCCAAAGCATCTTCTAAGTTATTTGATTACCAAAGGAAAAAAAGCCACTATAAATATCAAATATTACCCACATTAAGCATTTTCATGCTTGTGACCCAAATCTCACATTGCTTCTTTGCCCAACTGAGGAACCCATGTTGTCCCTAGTTCCAGGACAACCTTTACATGGCTTTACTTGGCACTGTTTCCCAGTGTCCCTTTCTCCCTCATCTCCCTTCTAACCCCTCACCCACCAGGCAGTCCCTCATCTATATTCCCAGAGGTCTGACATCACTATTTTGGCATTCATCCCATCATTAGTTGTATTTTGCTTTTGTGATCATAATATATGCAGCTGTGAGTCCCTTGAAAATATCTGTATATTCACCACTGCCTAGCACCATCCATTCCTAACAGGAGAAACATGATAAATGTTTCCTAAATAAATTCAGTATTATGTGGGAATTCAATGTTCGACAATAAAAATTACACTGGTTCATACCACAGGACAGCCATGCTGTATTTTAAAATATTCTAAAATAACCAATTTCCTAGTGTAACTCTGTCATTGTATAACAGATAAACCTAAATGGGACATCACAAAGAACGTAAGTCTTCCTCCTTTGTATGTCTGATATTACTCAACAAACATTTATTGACTTCTTACTCTGTACCAGATACGATTTTAGGAACTGGGCATATGGCAGTTAATAAGTCAGTCTACTGGGGAAAAAACACACAACACAAGAGTAAATTATACAATATGTTAAATAGTAATAAGTGCTAAGGAGAAAAATAAAAGCCATATGGGAGAAGGAGACTGCAAGTGTAGATAGGGTGAGCAGGGAGTTTTCCTTTAGAGGATAAAAGCAAGAATGTGATGGATAAAAAGGGAACAAGTGGTGCAGCTATGAGGTGCAGAATAAGGCCCCACCACTCAGACTTGGGAACCTTCATCTGCAGGCTACCCCACCAATCCCCCATTCCTCCAGAAACCCACCAGTCCCATCACCACCATCTACCTTGATTAAACACATTAATCTCAATGTTTTTATACCTGTTTACATCAGTCACCATAAGAAGGTCCTGGCTCCCGAGCCACCTTTTATCTCTTATAATCTCTATGCACATGCCTTATTCTGTCTCCCAAGCATCCCCAATGCCAACACACTCACTGTCCCCAACCAGCAAATTCTATTATCCTTAACCTCCTCTCCCATCTTTCTGATAACACGTCTTCCTATGCAGCCCATACCCTGTACCACTGGGCATGGGAATAGAATATGTGTTTTCCTTCTTGTTCTTTTTTTTGCTTCTACAGTATTCTCCCTTCCTCCACCACAAAAAGCACCCAATTTTGAACCTCATATGATCAGACTATATAACCTACTGCTTCCTCCTTTACTGTCTATGAAACCTCAAAGGTCACTGGTATCCTCCCCTTTATTCCTTAAAATTTTCTGGCTGAGCAATTGGAAGAACAGAGTTGCCATTAACTAAAATGGGGAAAACGGTATGAAACAGGTTTGGGGGAGTGAGAGACCAAGAGTTGAATTTAGGACATTTTAAGATGCCTATTAGACATTCCACTAGAGACATCATGTAGGCAGCTGGACACACAAGAATATAATTCATAGCCGAGGCCAAAGCTGAAGCACAAATGTGGGTAGCCTCAGCACACAAATGGTATTTAAACATACTGGATGGGGTCACTAAGGGATTGAGGGTAGACAACAAAGAGATGTAAAAAGTGTAGTGTCCTTGAAACCAAGTGAAGAAAGTGTTTCAAGGAATAAAGGACTGTGTTAATGCTGTTAATACATGAAGGGCGAGGAGTACTGAGAACTGACCATTGAATTTAGCAAAGAGCACCTTGGGGAGCGAGGCAGTAGCTTAAATGGAGGGGATACATCAAAGAAGAAATTGGAGACCATGAGGATAGCTAATTCTTTCCAGTTTTGTGATAAAAAGAAGGAAACTGGGCTGGCCAAGTGGCACATTGGTTAGGAGTTGGCTTGGGACACCACCTCTGAGCAGCAGCACCCCGGTTCAGATCCCACATATGAGGGCCAGTGACGCTGCGCCCTCTACAGCTAAGGTGCTGAACCACAGCTCGACCTGGAGCTGGGCTGTTGTGAGTCGCCAGCGACCGCATAGGCTGCAGTGGGGCTGGCCGGCAGCCGGCATAAGCTGCTGTGAACGGCCGTCCAATGGCCAGCAAGCGACTGCTTCACCTGGAAGAGCGCAATGATAACACCAACATGGGCCAGCGAAGCAATGTCCTCCACAACTAGACTGAAGAACAAAAGGACAGCAACTTGTCTGTTCCCCTCCCCGATTCCCCAATAAAATCTTTAAAAAAAAAAAAAAGGAAAGAAACTAATAGAACTGTAGCTGCACAGGGAAGCAGAGTACAGAGATTTATTTTTTTAAGACATAAAAAATAAAAACATGTTTGTAGGCTGATAAGGATGGAGACGGGAGAACTGCTATAGCCACGTCTTTGAGGTAAGAAATCTAGTACCAAAGTGGAGTGACATTTCACACTATTTTTCAAACACACTTTTATCAATATAACAAAATATAACCAAAGGGAAATGAAAAATGGTAATCTGTAGGCAAATGGACATTTAGCTTCATGCCTAGTGTCTAAAAGACATAAATACACAAAAGACAAACAGAAGAAGAAATACAGATGCCCAAACATTAAAATATGCTCATCCTCATTCAACTGAATAGAAATTAAAACAGTAATGACATACCATTTTTTGCATACTTGGTTGACAAAGGCTAAAAACTTGAGAACACCCAGTGTGGTAAAAGGGAACTCTTTCATAAACTATTACTCGGGAATGTAAACTGGTACAACCTTTTGGAGGGCAATTTGACTACATCTATCCAAATTGTAAATACACAGAAACTTTGACTCAGCAATTTCACATCTAGGCATTTTGTACTATATTGGCACAAGTTCACTTTTGTAATAAATTGAAATTAACTCAAATTGTCTGTTAACATGGGACGAGCTAATCATGGTATGCATCTTAGGCAACTATTAGAGAACAAGTAAGTTCATGAAGTGCTGATATGGAAGTACTGAATATATTTCCAAAATATAGTTAACTGACAAAGTGCAGAGTAGTGTATAAGATAAAGACAAAAAAGTACAATTACATAGACCTGTGCTGTCCAATATGATAGCCACTAGTCACATATGGCTATTGAACACATGAAATGTGGCTAATGTGTCTAAACAACTAAAACAACCTCATTTTATTAGGTTGAAAATCTGGATTCTCTGGACTTTTAAAGCAAGATACTTCTGTTTGCCTGGTTTGCCTCACTGCACTGTACAACACACGCTAAAAATCCTTGTGCTCCATTTTCTGTAGTAGATCCTAGAATAGTGGCATGGATCCAGCTTTTTTTGTGTAAATGCTATGCATCACCAGTTTACAGAACTGTTGAAAAAACAGAAGACAGTGAACTTAATGGTACTGTTTATTGCCAACAAGCCCCAGTTGAGCTATGGATGAGTTTTACAAAGGCTTACCGTACTGTGAACTCCAACTAAAGGTTTTTCTAGGAACAAAAGGAATGCCTGTACACTATTCAATAATCAAAAACAAAAATGGCTGTGATTTGTTTACTCACTGATATACATTAAGAGCCACAGCTATTCAGGCATTTAAAAAAAAAAAAACATGGATGAGTAATGTTGAAAATCACATACTGTGTGTTTCCCTTCAATATGAAGTTCAAGATTAGGCAAAATAAATCTATAGGTACTGAAGTCGGAATCATGATTACCAGGAACCTGGAGGTGGTATTATTGACTGGGAAGGGGGTCCCGCCTTCAGGGATAATAGACAGTGTTATTTATCTGGATGGTGATTACACTGGCGTATACATTTGAGCTGTACACTTGAGATTATGATACTTTACTGGATATTGGTTATTCTTGAAAATTTTTTCAAAATCTGTTTTAAGCAAACTACTTCTAATTATTTTTGAATTGGAAGCCTATCTATAAAGGCAACAACTTTTCATCACAAATAACCTAGGTTAAATTTAAATGACCTTGGCAGGAAAACTTTGAAGTCCAAATTTAGAAAGTTGATAAGCTACATCAAAATCTAGAAAAGTTCCCTAATAGATTGACAGGTGCAAGTGCAGCACTTGGACACTTAAAAAACAAAGCAAAACAAAACAAAACAACCTTTATTCCTTCATTTCAATTTCATGACTATGCTCTTAAAGTATATTCACTATCAGCATGAAGTATAAAAATGCTGTTTCACCTTACTCTTCTATTTGTTATTGATACTAAGGCCTTGGTAATGGGGCATATATAGCAACATGCCTAGAAAGAATTAGTATGTGGACTCAGATTTTCCAGATATCAAAATCTCTTTGAAACAAACTGACAGCTTTGAAACCTCCCGAGTGCTACATAAACATTCTTTAAAGCAGTTGGGGTCTCTGCATCGTGAGGGGGGAAAGTGGGCACAAGCAGTTAATTCAAAGCTACCCTCAGATCATGAGGAAGTAACTAGCTGATCTGAGAGGGGATTTATTAATCCCCCAAAATGCACCTCCCTGAAAGCCACGACTCCACAGCAGAGCTTCAAAGACAGTGAAAGAGACCGACCCTTACGAGAGGATAGGAAGCAACGCAACTTTACACTCTCTTCTCGAACAGCCTGCGTCCCCTGCGCTTCTCAACAGCAGCTGAAAGTATGGCCAAAATCTCGGCGGTGAGAAACGCAGGCTCTCCACAAAACCCCTTTAACCTGGAACAGGTGTTGGCTACCGCCCGAAGTCACCCGGAGCCCACCGCGCCCGCCCTGAGGCCCGAAGACGGTCCTCCCGCGCCCCGCCGGCCCTCTCAAGTGCAGGACGGCGAACACCCCAGCTACCCCGCTCCATTTCCCCACGGATTACCGCTCCGCAGTCCTCTGGTCTCTCAATCCACTCAAACCAGAGCCGGAGCCACCGCCGCCTTTACGAAAGAGCCGCCACAATCACCGCCTCCGGCCGAAGCCCCACCCCTGAATCGAGGGCTCCTGGGAAATGTAGTGCCCACCGGCCTGCTCTGGGCTTCCGCGCGGCCACCGCCGGGCCCCCGCAAACTACCACTCCCAGCGACGTCACAGAGACGGACGTTACCTAGGGGACTCCCGGCAAAGCGCCCTCCGCCCGGACCGCAACGGGGGGGGGGGGGGGGGAATAAAAACCGTTCCTGGAGTGAATTTCCGGGGTACACCGGAAACCCCTCCTCTGAAAACTAGGAGAACGCCGACCCAGGGAGGAAATTCCGGGAACGCAGAGAGAGAACTAAGTACCGAGGGACAGACCCATTTAGAGGCGATGAGGAGAGAAGGGGATTTTTGCTTTCGGTCGGTCTATTTGGGCGGTTTTCGTTTTTGTTTTTGTCTTCTGCTTTGGCTAGGTGTAACTTAGTAAAGGAGAAAAAAGGGCAGTGGGTCACACTACTTCATAAGGCAAAAGTAACCAGGTGAGAATTCACTTCCAAAGTAGTCACCACTTACCTTTTCTCGTATTGAACAACGGGCCCTGACAAGACTGACTCCATCTTGTTATCTGCTCTCCATTCTGTTTCACGCACAGGGCCCTAGGTTGCAAAAATTTTCCACTGAACACAGGTGGCGGTTCTGTTAAACTCCAGGAAATAACCCCCAGATATACCCATAGATAGGCTCAACTCGGCTGGTTTTGGCACAGCTCCCTCCCACTTTTGGAGCAGGATGTGGTTTTTTTCCCTTATAAGCAAACCCCTGAGCTCACTCAGGGCCGGAGGTTTGGAGAGACATGAGACCTCTCGCAGTCACCGGCTTCTGAAATAAAGATTCCTAATTCGGCCTATTAACTACAGTGTCTTCTGTTCAGCTCGCTGATTTCCAATATAACAGTATGGCTAATGTGTGGTTCGGCATTGTGTCACCATTACATACTAAAAGTATTTATTTTGAACACTGAAAGTGCAAAATTCAGTATTCCGCTAATTGCCTACACAGAGTGCTGCGTAGATGCAGATGCGACACTGCAAGGTACCGAAGTGTGCATGCCAGGGCTTCGTGTCTGTTAAATAACAGTAAGCCAAGTAATTTTAAAGCCAAGTGAAGTGCCATTTATAATAGCTGAAACAAACTACCACTGGTTAAACATTATTACAAAACACTTTCACAGAATTTGCCCCCGACCCAATTGTTTTGCTGTCTACTTCAAAAATAGCTCCTCTTTCCTAAATCAAGATTTTGGGTTTGCTTTTTTTTTTATTTTAATTTTCATTGTGGGTGAGGAAACCAAAACCCAAGACTTCCAAGATCACAGCTAATTAAGATGCCTTACAAGGACCCAAATCCTCTTCTTTTATGATAGTGCTTTGGCTTGAAAGCATCCCCAAAAAGTCTCATCATTTTTCTTAAAACATGTATCTTTTAAGAGAGTCACAACATCCTCACTTTTTGTGCCTATATTCCTTTTTTTGTTACCATACTTCATACTAGCACGTTTGCTTGTTGGTTGAATAAATGGGTTGGTCTTTTACCATGCTGAAGCCCTTAACTGGCTATTAAATTAAGATTCTAATATGTGTGTTCCCCTGTACCCCAAGTAATTCTCAAAACTGCCCACTAAGCTTGAAGGGACCTCAAAATCCATTACAAGGTGGAGAGAGTAGTAAGGAGGAACTTCCAACTTCTATTCTGCCAGACAAGGAAAGGTTCAACCTCATCAGCTGCTCCTATTCTTGTTGCGTCTTCAAGTATTGCTGTAGAGGAAAATCAGACCAAGCTCTCCTACAGAGAGGTTTTAACCACAAATTATCCATTCTGATACAATCCTTTATGTCATCATAGGAGGCAGGAGGGCACTCTAGTGTAATGGTTAAGAACACATGCTTTGGAGTCAAGCAGGCCTGGGGTCAAATCCTACCTTACAAAGAACTTAGTCTTCAGCACTCAATGTCTGCAAAGTGGGAATGATAATATCTCAATGGATTGTCAAGAAGATTAAAAGAAAAAATACACGTAAAAACTTAGTATATATAGTCTTACAGCCTTAACCACAGGTAGGCAGACCAGGCTCCATGACCCCTGCCCCACCCCCAGCCCAGAGATCTGGACACCACACTTTAGAGGAATTAGGGTGCTGGGCTCAGAAAAAAAAAAGATAACTTAGCGTGATACCTATTATATAGTAAAAATTTAATGACTAGGAGGTGTTTTCATTTTTTTTAAACAACTTTATTGAGGTATGATTGACACAAATTTACATATTTAATGTATATGACTTGATGAGTTTGGAAATATTGGGTTGTTGGAAAAGTCATGATGCATTTTTGCAATGAAAAACAGAAAAAATACATCATGACTTTTCCGACAACCCAGTAAGTATTCACCCATGAAACCATCACCACAATCTATACCGTAAACATATCCATCAGGATGCTTTCATCTTTATCATCACTTGAGCTGTTGATGAACTCACTTTGCCAAAGCCCAGCTCCACAGGTTTTGCAAGATACAAAATAATACTATGTTATTCTCAAATTATTTGGTAATATTTTAATTCTGTTGATCTGGTATGAAAGTTGTTCTGATTGTTGAGAATTTTTCATTGCTGGACTAGTGATATCAGTGATTGCTCTGTCAAGAGAGGGTAGAATTGCAAGCCTGGCTGAAGGATGATCCCTATACCCATATCATCCAGCCCAGAAAGGGAGACTAGCAGGATAGGGAGATACACAGAGATGCAAGTCCCAGGCCTCTAGGCAAAGGCAGGAAAACCCACAGCCCACTTCACCTGTAGGGAAGAGTGTTCTTCACCAAGGCCCCAAATCTCACATTTCTAGAATTTGAGCTCACTCAGCACAGAAGTTTTTAACAATTTTGGATACTGAAAGACATTTTTTAAAAATATATTGTAATTTCAGTGTAGATAGAACTATTACTGGTGCATTGGACCTGCGCAGAAGTTCATGGAAATCTGTGAGCCTAAACAATGAGGGGATTATCACATCTGCTTCATTCTAGAATGTCTGAGCAATAATGTTGACTAGAAAGAATTCTAGCCTGAATCTTTGCTGTGATCACAGCAATACAATGATAGTTGTCATACCTACTTTTTACTTTCTTTTTGAAAATAACAGTAATTGAGGTTCTTATGTAATTGTCTCGGTTCTTGAAGCATTCTATAGGTTTTTGCATTTTTATTTTTCACTTTTTCATTTTTTTAATTACAGTTGACATACAATATTATATTAGTTTCAGGTGTACACCATAGTTACTAGACATTATATAATTTATGAAGTGTTCCCCCTGATAAGTCTAATACCCACCTGACACCATACCTAGTTATTATTGACTATATTCCCTATGCTGTACTTTATGAGGTGTGGTCAAATACAGTAAATGTTTAAATAAAAATTATTACAGTAAAAGGTATTGCCATTAATCCCCCTCACTTCGAATACACCCCATCATTCTTGCCACTTTGAAAAGCAGTTAGGAAGTCCTCTTTCGTGAGTGTCTTTAGTTGCACTGTTGTGGCTGCCTCGATGTCCTGAATCATTTTGACTTTGGGGCAGAGCCAGAAGTCACACGGTTCCAGATCCAGTGAATAAGGTAGATGAGGACACACCGTAATGTTTTTACTTGACAGAAATTGCCGTACCAGAAGCGATGGGTGACGAAGCGTTGTCATGATGGAAGATGATTTACAGCACACTTTAAAACACATCTCTCAACCGTAACTCACACATGACTGACTGCACCGAACAAGTTGAAACTTGTCACACACTGTTGCTAAGGTTTGACTCATTGCTTCCCGTATTGACTATCCCTGCCTTTCCGTTGGATTGCACTAGGCAGCAGCATTCACTGTAGTTTTTATCACAATGGGGAGGCTTCGTGTCACACATCACTTCTGGTATGGCAATTTCTGTCAAATAAAAACATTATGGTGTGTCCTCATCCACCTTATTCACCAGATCTGGCACCATGCAATTCTGGCTCTTCCCCAAAGTCAAAATGACCATGAAAGGTAAACGTTTTGAATGAATTCAGAACATTGAGGCAGCCACGACAGTGCAACTAAAGATACTCATGAAAGAGGACTTCCAGAACTGCTTCAGAAAGTGGCAAGAATGATGGGATAATTGTGTTCAAAACGAGGAGGAGTATATTGAGGGGGATTAATGGAAATGTCTCTTACTGTAATAATATGTTTTGTTTAAATATTCACTGTATTTTTTATCACACCTCGTACATCCCCATATTGCACATTTTTAAAGCAGCATATTTACTTTCCACAAATATGAAAATTACCAGTAATTTTTGTATCCTAAGTGCAAGGGGCACATTAAGTGCAAGGGCCGAGCTGTCAAAAAAACTTTCACATGTATTCCACTGCCCATTTCTTAAAATACTAAGTGATTCCTCTATGTCAGGCACATTCCTTGAATGTTTGGTAGAATTCACCAGTGAAGCCATCTGATCCTGGACTTTTCTTCATTGGATGATTTTGGGTTACTAATTTGAACAATATCTTGTTATAGATCTATTCAGTTTTTCTATGTCTTCCTAAGTGGTGGTAGTTTGTGTATTTCTAGGAATTTCTCCATTTCATCTAGGTTACCTAATTTATTGACTTACAGTTGTTCATAGATTCTCTTATAATCCTATTTATTTCTGTAAGATGAGTAATAATCTCTCCACTGTCATTTTGATTTTAATAATTTGAGTCTTCTTTTTTCTTACTCTGGATAAAATTTTGTCAATTTTGTTGATCTTTTCTGAAACCAACTTTTTATTTCATTAATTTGTTTTTCTATTCTCTGTTTCATATGTTTCTGCTCTAATCATTATTTCCTTATTTCTGCTGGCTTTGGGTTTTTTAATAGTTTGCTCTTCTTTTTCTAGTTTTTTAAGGCATAAAGTTGGGTTTTCATTTAGGATCTTCTTTTTTAAAATATAGGCATTTACAGCTATAAATTTCCCTCTGAACACTGTCACTGCATACCATAAGTTTTTGTTGTCATTCATTTTCAAATATTTTCTAAATATACTTATGAATTCTTCTTTGACCAATAGGATGTTTAAGTGTGTTTTAATTTCCACATATCTGCTATTTCATCAGGTTTTCTCCTGTTACTGATTTCTAGCTTTATTCCACTGAGGTTGCTGAAGGTACTCTGTATGAGTTCAATTATTTTAAATTTACTGAAAATTGCTTTGTGATCTTAAGACTATCCTACAGTATGTTCCCTGTGCATTTAAAAGAATATGTATTCTGGGCCGGCCGAGTGGCGCGATGGTTAAGAACTGGCTTGGGATGCCAGAGGGCCCCGGTTCGGATCCCACATATGAGGGCCAGTGACATTGCCCTCTACAGCTAAGATGCTGAACAACAGCTCAACCTGGAGCTGGGCTGCTGTGAGTCGCTGGCGACGGCATAGGCTGCAGCCCCTGTGGCAGTGGTTTGCCATGGGCTACCGTATGTAGCCAGCAGCCAGCGTGAGCGGCCAGCAGTCGCCGTGAGCAGCCGCCCAGGAGCTGGCGACTGATCTGCCTCGCCCAGGAAGAGCGCAATGATGGTGCCAACTTGGGCCAGTGAAGCAACATCCTCCACAACTAGACTGAAGAAAACAACAGCAACTTGTCTGTTCCCCATCCCCCAATTCCCCAGCACTGTTCCCAATTCCCCAATAAAAATCTTTAAAAAAAAAAAAAAGTGTATTCTGCTGCTGTTGTGTGAAGTGTTCTCTATATGTCTCTTAGGTCTCATTGGTGTATATGATCTATTTCCTTAGTATTGATCTTTCTATTAATAGTTGTTCTATCAAATATTGAAAGTTGGGTTCTGAAGTCTCCAACTATTATTGTAGAACTGTCTGTTTTCCTTAAATTCTGTCAACTTTGGGGACTCTCTTATTAGATATGTATATATTTGTAATTGTTCTATTTTCTTGATGTATTGATTCATTAAAATATAATGTCCTTTGTCTCTTGTAACAATTTTTTACTTAACATCTATTTTGTCTGATATTAGTTTAGCCTTCCCAGCTGTCTTTTGGTTACTATTTGCCTGCAATGTCTTTTTTCCATCCTTTCACTTTGAATCTATTTGTGTCTTTGGATCTAAAGTGAGTTTCTTCTAGACAACATATGGAGAGATCATGGGTTGTTGTTTTTGTTTTTAAGTAAAAGGAAGAGTTGTACACCTTTCACTTTAAATCAGAACTAGAAATGATTAAGCTCAGTGAGGAAGGTATGTTGAAGCCGAGATAGGCCAAAATATTTAGGCATCTTGCACCAAATATTTAGCCAAGTAGAGAGTGCAAAGGGAAATTTCTTGAAGGAAATTAAAAGTGCTACTCCAGTGAACACACAAATGATAAAAAGGTGAGACAGCCTTATTGCTGATATGGAGAAAGTTTTAGTGGTCTGGACAGAAGATCAAACCAGCCATAATATTGAAAGAAGTTCTGTGGGTAAATGCTATCAAACAGCATCGCATGCTGCAGAGAACTTGTTCATGAAAGGAAGAGTCAATCCATGAAACAAACTTCATTGTTGTCTTATTTTATTTTTATTTTATTATTATTATTTATTTATTTATTTATTTTTAGCTGAGCCATCCTGCCACCTGTTGGCAGCTCAGTGGCAGCTCAGCTTGGGCCAGGAATCAAACCAGCAACACTGTTGCTCAGAGCTCATACTCTTGAGTGAGCTCTTAACCAACTGAGCCACTCGGCCGGCCCATTGTTGTCTTATTTTAAGATATTGCCACAACCACTCCAACCTGTGGCAACCACCATCCTGATCAGTTGGCAGCCATCAATGTTCAGGTAGACCCTCCAACAGCAAAAAGATTAGTCACCTAAGGCTTGGATAATGGTAAGCATTTTAAGCAATTTTTTTTTTACAAATTTACAAACATTTTTTAGCAAAATTATTTTTAAATTAAAGTATGTACATTTTTTTTTTTAGCCATAATGCTATTGCACACAATAGACTACACAGAACTCGGGTTCACCACTTGGAATGTTCTATTCAAAAAGATGTGGCTGTCATTAGGTAATATACTTGCAGCAAGTGAAGGAGATGGGATTCATATCCAAAGCTCTGTCTCCTGGAAGGGAGGCTTAGTCATTGCTTATATACACGTTGGTTAATTACATGTTGATTTCTTCTTTGAACTTGGCTAAGCTTATGAGGTTGGTTTGGTATCAAACTCATCCAGTTTCAGCTGCCTCTGCAAAATACTGTGCTACATTTTAACATTTAGCAAGAATAGTACTTATAGTAACTGTCCAAACCTTGAGACTCTTGTCCTATCTAACAATATAGTGTAACATAACTTTTACATATACTGGGAAAGCAAAATATTCATGTGACTGGCTCTGTTGTCATATTTGTTTTATTGCTGTGGTCTGGAACAGAACTGCAATATCTCCAGTATGCCTGTAGTAGATAGAGTCTGGATCCATAACCTTTCTACATCTTTTCTATTCTCATTTTATTCAGTATCTGGGGATTTTAGTATTTTCCGTTACCTTCCACTTAATGAATCTCCAACCCCCTCCCCCTCTGGAATAGCACATTTGTACTTCCAAGTACTTAGGATCACTACCAGGAACTTCAAACTCAGGAAGTCCTAAACTACAATAAATTCTTTATCTTACCTTTCTGCCACCCCAATCTCAAACCCTCTGGAAATTTGCTTCTTTCCAGTTCCTGGGAATTCCCTACATTCTCAGTTAAATGGCAGCACCATCAACCCACTTTTTCCCAAACTCCAACTTAGGAGTCATCCTCATTGGCCAAGGCCCATCTGAAAGATGAAGCTGAAAACATCCTACCCCTGGGGCTGATGCAGGAAGAGAAAGCCTGCCCAGCGGCCACCTAAACCCTGGCACACCCGCGATCATTCCATCCCGCTAAGTCTTAAAGACGAAATACATAGTAATTTCCTAAGAGCATTCGGGGCGCGGGGCGGGCGTGGCTGGAGACAGCGGAGGGCTGGGTGCCGGCGGCCTCCCACTGGCTTCCGCCAGACGTCAGCTCCAGAGCCGGGGAGAGCCCGGAGCGGGGAGCGCCTAGAGCGGGAGCTTCTAGAGCCTGAGAGCCCCGAGTACGGAGTCGGCAGAGGCCGGATCCTGTGGCAGGTGTGTGGGCGCTGCGGGGTAGCGGCCAGTGGAGCCTAGGTGGGTCCCCGCTGAGGGCCGGGGAGTCTCGCCGGAGGCGCGGGCTCGGTGGGGGCGCTGCGCCTTCGCTGACCCAGGCACGTCCATAGTCGTCCTGCGGCGTTGGCCCCGGTGCTTCCGGGGGGACCATCATAAGCTCCCGAGCGGGGGACGGAGGTAGGGCCGCCCGGGGCGCCGGCGCTCAGGCCCTGCCCTCCCGGAAAGGAGCAGATCTTCCTAGTACTCTGTTTCTCGTTTCCGACGTGCCAAATGGCCTGTCTTCTGAAAGTTAGGTTTCAAAGCAAACTTGTGCAAAATGTCCAGGATTTTGGTAAATAATCAGGAAATGTCATCTGACCTCGTTAGTAATTGGGAACCCCGTGACAGAAACGCCTAATGTTTGTTTTGTTGAAGTCCAAAGTCGAAAACCTGTAAATGAGAAATAATTCCTGCAGGTGCTGAGTTGTAAAATCTCAGTTTCTAGGAAAACAGGGCGTTGCCCAGTGTTGGCCCTTTCCACTCTGCGTTGCAAGAAGACAGTAAACATGAAAACCTGTAAAATGTGACATGGTAATAAAGGAGAAATTCGCCCCGAATGTGTGCATGTTGCAGGTCCTTTCGGTGCGCTGAGTTGATCATGTATTCATTCAGTGAGCACTTACTAGGTCCTGTCTGTGTGCTCAGAGCCTTATTAACACACCACTGGGGTTGGTGCAGCATCAGAGTGGGAGGCCTTTCTTTTTAGGGGCTCAATAGTCCATTAGGGAGGTGCGGAACTGATGCCATTTGAGTCCAAACACGCAAATAGTGTCACAAGACTCTTCTGTAATCCTAGGCTTTAATAGATACGTGAGTTTTTAGTAAGCAAGTATTTATAGAATGCCTAATGTCTTCCTTAGATTCTAGGCATATAAAGGTCAACAAGGCACAGCTCTCTCATGAGATCTGCCCTCCTGGAGAAACTGACAATGTTAAGAAAACAGCCAGTGATTATAGGGATATGTGAGTGACTACAGCTGCCCGCTGGAGTTGGTAGGGAGGCCGTTTAGGGCCTGTCTGGATCAGAGCTGGAGGGTTCCAGAGAGGCTCCCAGCTACACCCACGGTTTCTGGATAAAGTGGTAGGAATTTGTGAGGGGAGGCTGAGTGTCTCCCAAAAGCTGGGGCTGTATCCCTAGGCCTGGGCCTGAAGGCCGGAAGAGTCAGAGACCTCACAGACAGAACAAGGTCCGGTGAAAGGAGGAGCCAGCCGACTGGTGTTTGGAGAAAGCTTGGAAAGGAGGTTTAGGCTGACTTATGGCCCATGTCTGTGAGGCTAGGAGGAACTCCAGACAGAACATTAGGAACTAGAAGCCAAGGTTCAGACTTGAGATTTCACAAGTCTTAACAGTGTTAGTTTCTTGGCTGCTGGTGATGGGCCAAGGGTTTATGTTTAATATGTCTACACTGTGTTTACAACAGTGTGAATGGACTAAATGCCACCGAGCTGTACACTCAAAAGTGGTTAAAACTTTATGGGAGGTACATTATAATGCAAAAAAAGCCTAAAAAATTATCTGTGCCGTTTGATCTAGTGATTCCACTTCTGGCCATCTATTCTAAGGGAACTGACAGCGAACTGGCCAAAAATGTAGGGACAAACATCTTTCTCAAAGTGTATTTATCATAATGAACAATTTTAAATAGCCAAATATCTGAAGAGTTAAATGACACAAAGCTTATGTAGCCACTACAAATCATTTCAAAGAATATTTAGTGATGTGGAAAAATTCTTAAAAATTAGATAGGAGAAACTGGCTATAAAATTAAATATACAATATTAATAAATAACATATTTTTATAAAAATAATTTATAAAATAAAATGATACAGGCAAAAATAATCTCAGACAGACATATCAACAGTGGGGTTATTTCTGGATGGAGGGATCACAGGTGGGTTTTTTTTGTTTTTTTTTTTTAGCTGAGCCATCTTGGCAGCTCAGCAGCAGCTCAGCTCAGGCCAGGACTCGAACGCTGTTGCTCAGAGCTCACACTCCTGAGCGAACTCTTAACAAACTGAGCCACTCGGCCGGCCCATAGGTGCTTTTTTTTAAAGCAATGTTATTGAGTTATAATTTACATACCATTAAATTCACCCATTTTAATTGTACAATTCAAAGATTTTTTTAAAAATTTATCAGGTTGTGCACCATCACCACAATCTAGTTTAGAGCATTTCCATAACTGTGGGTGCATTTAAGTTTTCTTCATAGTGATTAACTTGCTGGGGGCGGGGGTGGGTGGGGGGAGTATTTTTAGAAAGACCAAATACATAGTAATTTCCTAATAGGAAATTTAAGCAAAACTGAAAAGTGATATAATTTAAGCTAAAACTGAAAAGTAACATAATTTAGTAAGAATAAAAATTATTTAAACTCTCACTCAGAGCTGTTAAGGACTTTAGGACTGTTTCTAAGACAGTCATGCGAGTTGCAAAAAAGATTTACATCTAAAGATGTACATCCAGCTTTGTTTTTGATACCAAAACTTAAAGATAATTTAATTGTCCAACAATATAGAAATAGTTCATGTATGGTGCATATCTAAGGTAGCCTCTATTAAAAATGTTTTCCAAGAATGTTTAATGATAAAATGCTAAAGATAAAATTGCTGACATAAAGGCAACACAGGTACTGTAAATATAGTATGATTTCAATTTTGATAACGTAGTCCAATACAGCACATACACCTAGAAAAAAGCCTGTATGAGGTTCGATTAAACAATACGGTGAATGTTTAAATTTTTAAAAAATTTATTACAGTAAAAGACATCTTATAAGAAAAAGCATAACAAGATGTTAATATGGCCCCTAGGTTTTCAGATTATTTTGCTGCTGTTAGGCAGTTTTGTATTTTCCATATTTTTTCTAAGGTGAGCACATATTACTTTTCTGTTAGAAAACATTTTTTTTCAAGGCCAGGTTAGAAGACTTGAGAACTGGCCCAGGACAGATCTGGGGGTGCAGAGCTGAGCAGCCACACCCACATCAGCCTGCCTAGTCCAGCTTAGGCAGGTATAGAGATTGTCTTGAAAATTGTTAAAGGTTCATTAGAGAGTGGGGTTTTTTAAAAGATTTTTTATTGGAATTGTGGGAGGGGAACAGCATTGGGGAACTTGGGAAGGGCAGCAGACAAATTGCTGTCCTTTTTGTTCTTCAGGCTAGTTGTGGAGGATGTCGCTTCACTGGCCCATGTTGGTATTATCATTGCGCTCTTCCCGGGTGAGGCAGTCGCTCACCCGCAATTGGACAGCCTCTCAATGCAGCTCACGGCAGCTCACGAAAGCGCATGCCAACTGCTGGCCAGCCTCACTGCAGCCTATGCTGTCACTGGCAACTCATGGCAGCCCAGCTCCTGGTCGAGCTGTTGTTCACCATCTTAGCTGTAGAGGGCGCAGCATCACTGGCCCACATGTGGGATCTGAACCAAGGCCCTGATGCTTAGAGCTGGCGTCCCAAGCCAACTCTTAACCAACGCACCACTTGGCTGGCCCTAGAATTTTAATATTTTGTTTTTTTGTTGTTTGTTTTTTAACTGTCAGAGATTAAGCTATATTAACCTAAGTAGTGCATTCTAATATTTTTCACAGTATCCACCATCATCTTTCCCATCTACAAACAATGATGATTATGAATCAATCAGAATATAAAAAACAGTGAACACATGAAATTAGTAAATATTAATGCTATAGAAAGGCAGAGTTAAATCAAGGGACTTTAAGATCTTTTCTTAAGATCTCATGAGAAAAAAATGTGAACTGCTAATATGTACATTTGTTGAACAGATCTTATCTAGGTCCTGTGTGGGATATACAAGTGTGGGGTGGAGGGTAGGGGGGAAGGGCCCAGTAAGAAGGAACAGCATGTGTGAAGGCCCTGAGGACCAAGCTTGGGCGTTTTTTTTTTCCCCAACCTGAAGGAAAAGCCACTGTGGCCAGGGAGAGAGATGTGCTGGGTGAAGTTGGGGAGAGAGGCCAGGCCTTGAACCATAAGAAATTTGAATTTCATTTGAAATGTAATTTTCAAAAAAAAAATAAGGTTACTTAGGCTATAGTGTGGATAAGAGATTAGAGGTAAAGAGGAGCAGAATTGGGGAGTGGAGTCAGGATTCTACTGATGGTGCACTGGCCAGGGTGGCAGTGGAGATGGAGAATGTGGATAGTTTCTGGCTTTATTTAGGAGCAGTGATGATAAGAGATGCTGATGCCAGAGATAATGGGAAGAAATCAGGGGTAGAACCCAGTGGCTTGAGCAGCCAACTGGACATGGCAGCCACCTACCAAGAGGGAAACGGGGAGGCCTAGACTGGGGACTTGGCATGTCTGAGGTATAAGCGTTGGGGAGGCAGTGGGCATTTTGTCCTAAATTGGGGGTTGTCTGCATACAGACAGCATTTAGGTCCTCAAGGAATAGACACCATTGCTCAGGTGGGAACTAGAGTGGGGATTTCAGCTGGCCTGGAAAAACAGGATGTTCAGGACATGGCAGGAGGAATGCGGACCCCTGATCGCGTTCTCAGGACTGTACCAGGTGGGCACCCTTGGAGACTGGCAGCGCCCAGACATCCTAGAGCCTGTGAGGAACCTGCTAACTAACCCTTCTTAAACAAACATAACACCCAGGAACCACTTTTCACCAAACCCCAGCTGACTTTGGGCAACCTGTTAGAGATTACTTCAGTTTTTCAAAATTGACAAATAGCTACTGTGAAGTAAATCCAATATCTCATCATTTATTAGTTTATTGTAAGATACACAAAATTTCTTTCAATTCAAAATATGCTTATTTTTCTGAGAAGTGATTTTTTTCTATGTGAGAATGTAAAAGAAATTAACTTCAAATGTGTCTCTCTATATACATAGTCCCATTTAAATGTAAGTTGTATGTTTTTATTGCTAATTATTCAATTTATCTCTAGAATGGCTTAACAGAAACCCACATAACTTATAAGTCTCTTTGGATTTACAGAAGACATATATAAAAATCCATGGTTTCACTATCATATAATGTTAATTTTTAATTTAGAAATTAATGTTTTTATATTCTTAAACCACACTTGATATATAACTGAAATCTGTCATGTTTTCATTAAGATATATATTATGAATCTATACAAAAGGATTTTTGGGTGTCATATCAGCCATAAAGCTAGAAATGATTCTAAAATCAACACATGTATTACAAACTTGGATAATATTCAACTTTTATGATTATAATATGATTTCAATATGTTTTAAAAAAATAATGCCCAATTTTCCCACAGTTTGCATGTAGAACAATCCTAAAGTCACTGTCATTTATATTACTAAAAAGAGAATCCTTAAAAACTATGCCTTGAAACTTCTTTTTCCTACAGGATGACGGTGGGGGTCTTTGCAAATTGTACCTTCTGTTTGAAAGTCAAGCATTTACCTCGTCAACAGAAGAAAAAGCTGCAAACTGACATTAAGGAAAATGGTGGAAATGTGTCCTTTTTATTAAATCCCCAGGTATTTACAAATTTCCTAAGAACTGTGTGGTAAACATTGTGCCTGAAGGGAGCAAAGGTCATGCTGGGAAGATTAAGCAGCAAACTGGCAGCAGGAAAGTCAGTGAAGGCTGGAGAAGTGACCCTGCCAACAGGGAAGTTGGCTGGAGAGAAGCAGAGGCAGGAAGACCACCCCATCCCATCTTTTCCCATTCTTGTGAGCTGCAGGACAATCCCACATGCCCTGTCAATCTGATATTATTAAAGCAAAGCGGAGGGTATAAATAGAAATAATTTCAGACCAGTCAAGTCTGTTCTCGAAGGAGAAAAATTAGAATGTACAGCGTTTGCAAAAAGCACTCTATACAGTCACCAGTATGATCTTTGCACTGTTTGTTTAGTTAAAGGCGGAAGGAAGCTACCTTCTTTCTCTTGAAATGAATTGTAGGCCTGACAATTTAGATACAGACTATCACAGCAAAAAGAAATCTTGAAAATAATGAAGGCTACCCTCTTTTAACCACCTCATCACAAGAAGTAAATAGTGAAGTCTGAAGTCGTTAGGTCCCAGGCCTTCAAATACAGGACCTGCCCGGGTCCTCTGCTCTTCGCTGTCTAAGTAGGCTGATGGGGCTGCCTCAGCCTCCCATTCCTGGACCACAGCCCTGAGCTTGCTGACAGGGAGCCCGGGCAGCTCTGAGACAGGCATTCAACTCCAACTGGATGCTGAATGCACCTCCAGCATTTGGTAGTTTGCCTGTGGATATCAGAAATGGTAGGCCCCTGTTTACCTCCAGTTCAGGCAGAACTGTATTTACTTCCGTTGTACGGCTTTTCTGTCTCACCATTTCTATGGATGATGAATAATTCATGCCTCTTACATCCTCTCAGTTTACCTTTGGCATAGAGAATGCCAGCCTGGTCTCCTATTTTTAGACATTCTCATATACTGGGAGTGCAGCCTTGTTGGAAGTTGTTTTGCTAGTGTATGTAAACGTTAGAAATGTGCATACCACTTATTACAACAAAGGAGACAGCACCATATGTAATGAGAAGGAATGATCTCCAACATAAATTGTCAAGTGGAAAAGCCAAGTACAGAAGAGTGTGTTTAGTGTGCTGCCATCTGTGGCTACAAAGCGGGCTGTGTGCTCATATGTGTGCTGTCTACACAGAACAGCTCTCAGAGGGTCCCCTAGAAACAGGTTACAACAGGTGCTTCCAGGGGTATTGTTTTCCTTTTTAGATATTCTATGATGTGCAGACACTATTTTAAAATAAGTTAATAAAATTACAAATTAACAAATTAAAATAGATAGTAATGAATACTCTTTGAACCTCCTACCCCACTCCTAAGGAAAAAAAAACAAGTAGTGTACAAAAGAAAAACAAAAAAAATGACTGTACAAAGACCTTCAGCACAGCATTGTGCACAGGGTGAAAATTTGGAAAGAACCTCTAGGATTGGTTAGTCAATTGTGGTACACCCATAGTCTGATTTTATAAACATTTATGTAACAAATTGTATTATTTATAAGAGTTTTAAATATCTGAGGAAAATTATTACAAATTACCTTTAAACAAGACTTTTCAAGGGTGATAATTACAGATACAAATGATTTCTTAAAATTTTTTTTTACCAATGCATAATAAATTGATTTTTTTTCTTAGTGTACACACATAATCATAGACAACGTTGATGATCTGAGCCAGTACCAACTGAACTCTATCCAAAAGAACCACATCCATATTACAAGCCCAGATTTTATATGGGAATCTATCAAAGAAAGGATACTCTTGGACGTAAGGAATTACGATCCTATCAAGTCCCTGGACAGCACACCACCTTGTCCAGAGGCAAGCAGTTCTGGTAAGTATCTCACACTGGGCACCTTGTGTATTATAGGTGGTATAGTAATAATTCTGGTTTGTCAAAGATATTATAGACAAAGGATGGTCCAGAAATACTACAAAAATAAATGGGCTTCTTGTTACCTCAGAAAGTGGGCAGCAAAAGAGTGAAGTACAAAAGACTACTTTAGTAACAGAAATAGATTTCTCAATATCCAGTCTAGAGTGGTCAGATTCAAAATGACTACAAAAAATACTGATAATGTCAGAAAACTTGATGTATAATTTTAACTGGGAAGGGGAAGAACCTTTGTGTTAAAAAGTCATCATCACAACTTAATGACTGGAAATTTTATGACCAGAATTTTGCTAAAGAACTTCTTTCCGAAAGATGATGTCTCCAAAAGAAATATATCTCCTTTATAAACCCAGATTTTCTTTTGGAATCTGGCCAAGAAGAAAGCCTTTGGACATAGAGAAATGTACTCCTCATGAGACACATCGAAAGTCAAGCAGTTCTGATAAATATTAATTTATAGTAAGCACATGATATGTGAGACCACTGCCACACGTTGACATGACCACAGCTGTGAGACACTAGTATACCAAGGTTATGAAACCTTACCAAGATGTTTGTGCAGTGCTGCCAATGTAAATGCATGGTGGCAAGTTCACGAACTTAATTGTCACACCTCATATGTTAGCTATCCTCTTGCATGATATTAATTGTATTATTTATAAAAGTTGTAGATATCTAAGTGTTTTGGTGTGATGTGGCCTCTTTAGACAAATGCTTGTCCAGAAATGCTGCCATCAGACTTTCTTGCTGCCTCAGAAAATGGCAGCTGAAACAAAAAGGCAGGATGATAAACTCCTTTTGTATTGAAAATATTTTTCAACATCCAGAATAATACAGTCAGATTCAGAATTACTACAAATACACTGATTACTTTTGAATAGCATAATTCATACTGGAAAGAAATTTTTGCATTAAAAGAGTTATTCCTATGTATCATAATGCTATACAATTCCTCTGTAAGAAACATATGAAGCAGAAATTGCTCAGTCTCACATAAGAATCCTGAATTTCCCTCCTCTAAACTATAACACATTTGTGGCCTGAGGGCACTCGGGAACTCATTCTGGTCTGTAGTTAAGAAATGCATTTCATAACCATGTTCACCATAAGAATACCATTCGAAATTGTCTGCCTGAAAATGAGTTTCAAATAGTACAGATTATATAAGAGTTCTCCTCACATGCCTATTAAAATAGAATTATAATGATAGGTTCTCACCATCTTTTAATCTACCTTAAGATTGCCAATAACTCTAGGTAATTTAAGGATATCTTTAAAAAGCCAAGATAGCGGGAGCGGCTGGTTAGCTCAGTGGGTTAGAGTGCAGTGCTCATAACACCAAGGTTGCCGGTTCGATCCCCATATGGGCCACTGAGTTGCGCCCTTCACAACTAGACTGAAATAACTACTTAATTTGGAGCTGATGGGTCCTGGAAAAACACACTGTTTCCCAATAAAAAAACAAGATAGCATGGCAAATATGATCCATATTCAAGAATCATGGGCCGGCCGAGTGGCTCAGTTGGTTAAGAGCTCGCTCAAGAGTTTGAGCTCTGAGCAACAGCGGTTCGATTCCCGGCCCAAGCTGAGCTGCCATTGAGCTGCCAACAGGTGGCAGGATGGCTCAGCTAAAAAAAAAAAATTGTAACAATTCCAGCATTTATTGTTAACCAATTTTAATAAGTATTTGGGTCATAAACAAGTGTTTTGTTTGTTTTGATTCTAGAAATGCAAACAGATGACCTATGCCTGGACAGTTCCACAGAGACGGAAAACACTATGGAACTTACTAGGTAATCTTCTGATCTTTAAGCCTTGACAAAGTTTGCAAAATGTTTTATATATCTCAAGCACAGTATTAAAATGCTATTAGTACATCAGTATTTTTGTACTATTTCATCTTGCTTATCTAACTCTTTGAGTTATTTATTTAAGACTTTTTTACTTCAACTAGTATAGTGATCATTATTTTTATCTTCTCCATATTATATGAGATTGGATGTAATTGTGACATTGATTTGAAAAAAGAAAAACCACTGGAGATGAGATTTGGGCAGTCTGCTTACTCTGTTACCTTATTGAACAGCCTTAGAGTGAAGACGGATCGTTACTCTCTACCTGATATTTTTAAAAATGGAAATAACAACAAACTTCCGAAATGGAATGAGTCTGAAGTTCTACATGGCTTCTTAAAGTGTACCCAAGACTATAATATCAATAAGGCATCACATTTTGTCTTATTTCATTTGTTAATAGTGGTGCTAAAAGAAAGAACAAATATCAAAATTAAAAGTACAGATTAGGCACTTTTAATTTTATTTTAAAAGGGAGTTGACTGTAGTCAGAGAGGTGTGGGCCTGTCTGGGGTGACACAGCATCTAAGGGTCCCTCTCAGCATCAAAGCAGGCCGCCTGTGTCTACAAGGAACTGTTTTCTCCAACATGCTGGCCTGTTTCTTTTATGCCTCTGCTTCTGCTTTATGCCTCCTGTGCTGTCCAACACAAACACTCATGGTATTCAGCATCAGAGCTCTAGAATTACCTAAAGAAGGAATCCAACTTATTTCACAAGATTTTTAACCATCTTTACAATATCTAAAGTGGCATTAGGGACTTATGTGCACTTTGTATGGAATTAGGAGAGCTACAAAAAGGATTTTATGAAAATTCTGTTTAGTCTAAAAGTCAATTTTAATGTTAAAATTTTAATTATACATATTTCAGATTTTATACAGAGAATGTTGAAATTCCTCATTTTCCTCAAGATTTTGAAGTTGCAAAATACAATACCTTGGAAAAAGTAAGAATCTGATTTCTGTTTTGGAAAAAATAACTGTTTGAATGTCTTCTGATTATTTTTCCTGTTTGATCATTTCCTTGTTGTTTTGAAAAATTGTGCATATCTTGAATAATATTCCTTAATATATGAGTTGACTTAATAGTCAAGAAAATTTTTGCATTTAAAATTTAATGTTTAACATTTTTAGTGTTTTTATTATAAGAGTAATACATGGTTATAATAAAAATGTGAACAGTACAAAATATTAATATGACATTAAAAATAAAGGTCCTTGGGGCCGCCAGTTGGCTCACGTGGTTGGAGCGCAGGCTCATAACACCAAGATTGCTGGCTTGATTCCCACATGGACCACGGAGCTGCACCCTCCACAACTAGATTGAAGACAACTACTTGACTTGGAACTGATGGGTCCTGGAAAAACACACTGTTCCCCAATAAAATTTCTTAAAATAAAATAAAATAAATAAAGGTACTCCTCTCTGTTATTAATCATTTTTGTATTTTAAGAATAGATTTGACACCAAATATTTACAGCTTATTGAATTTCCATTACTTTTGATTAAAAAGAAAACCAAAAACTTTTCTCCAACATCCTAGAAATGCATATTAACTCTAGCATTCAAAATGCTGCTCCATTTGTATTTTTTAGGTATTTTAATAAAATGTAACTTGAAAATAACATTCTTTCCATGATAAAGAAGATATGAAAAGTGTATATGTTTAAATATATACAGATATATCTATAGAAAAACACAGGAGGAGAATATACCAAAATATTAAGTGATTATATATCTGTAGTATGATTTCAGGTGACATTTATTTTTTCTCTATACACTGTACCTCCAAGTGAGCATGTATTCGTTTTATAATCAGGATTTTAAAATGGTGTGTGTGGTTTGTTATTTGCTGAATGCAGCTTATGAAAGAACAAGCTCTTTTTCAGGTGGGGATGGAGGGGCGTCAGGAGACGGCCGTGGTGGAGTTGCAGTGCTCACAGGACCCCGGGGACCCTGCCTTCCTCATATCTGCACACTTCCTCGTGCCCCAGGGCACTGAGGTAATGACCTTTATGCTGATTCCTGTGTGTTTATCCACCCTTCTTCATAACATGTTCACTTAAAATTGGCCAGTGAACCAGCCAACCTGTTCACTGTCTGCTTTCTACCTGGTAAACAGTTTTGAAAAGTGGAAATGTGTCTCCTTTTGGAAAGTGGCAGCACAGGGGCCTGGTCAGAGGAAAGCACTCACTGTGTAGGGTTCCCACTCCTGTTCTGAGTCACTTATGGGAACTTTCCAAACATACACACCTCTACAAGCAATCCATTCACACACCTCATTAAGCACCTGCTATGTACCAAGCAATCTACTAGAGGGTGGGACCCAGAGATAACAAATGCTCCTACCTTCCTCTCAAAAACCACCACCATATTCATGATTGAGCCCCGCTGTGACCAAGTAAGTGAGAGTGAAATGTCTATGGAGTATTGTGGGCTTCTATAGGAAGGAAGGCCTTGCAGAGGCCGTGAACTTTGCCTAGGTCAGTGTGAAGTCAAGGGCGTGGTTCCAACCTAAAACAATTATGAAACAAAAACGAATTCAGAACGACAGGTAAAGTTCAAAGAACGTGCAGCAACGCTCACTGGGCTGTGCTCTGCCCAGACATTCAGCTTACAGGCAGGAACCCATGGCACTCAGGCGCTGCTCAGTGAGGTGGGTGGGCCCCCGGCAGTCCACTCAGGCTCTGGGTGGGCCACTGGCCGTCCACTCAGGCTCCCGACACGGCTCACTTTGCCCACTCCAGGTGTCAGCTCCTGACAAGGAGGGAGACTCACGTCAGGTGGGTGCAGGACCCACCTGACTTAGAAGCCCACCCATAGGAGCCCATACCTCTTGTAACGGGCCTTAATTGGAGTCCCTCCTCTCAGGGATGCTGCCCATGGCTCCGGTTTCCACTGCCACGTATGGTTAATTCATTGAACTCCCAATCCTGATGCAATTGATTAGTGACAGGCCACTGTTACCCAAGCAATTGTGCACAGTGTGACAGCTGACACTCCACCCTTACCAGGTTTCCATGGGAACAGATATAAAAAGTTAATCCAAGATCAAATGTGTCTGAGAAGGGGAAAAAGATTTGTTAATCTTTTACCCGAAAATGTAGACTCTTTTTTTGGGAGAATTTAGTTGTATGGGTAAAAATCAAGTTGAAAACCATGATAGAACTATGTTATAGTTTTTTTTTTTTTCATTGAGAAGGAAAATGACCCTGACTAGGCCACCCTGTCCCTTCCTGTTTTCTATGCAGAGAGCTGTGCCTGGGTGCCTTCCTCCCTCACAAGCCTGAGTCCACACGCAGTCTGGGGCGGACGCGCAGTGGCGAGTCTGTCCACCCCCACAGAAATGGCCCTCATTTCACCCACAGGGAAAAGCTACCCTCCATAGAGGCTCTTGTAGCTCCCCTTCCCCTTAAGCTAACCAGTTTGATGGACCTTCGAAAATTATGTTAAATTCATCCTTCTTCGAAGGAGTGATTTGAATGGGACATACTTCTTTTCACCAACTTTAGAGGTGTTGTGTAGCCACCAGTCTGGGACAGTTTATCAGTGTTTTAGTAGCCGGGCTTCCCCCTGGGGCTGTACACCCAGAGCCAGGGGCGTGGTGACACCCACAATACACCCCAGCACCCAGGCTGACAAGTTCTCCCTGTCCCCTGAGGTTAATTTTGGGATAACTGCTCACCGCGTGGCAGGGATTTCCAGGAAGAGCAGGCATGCTGAAGCAAGGGAGGCGTTGGTGCCTCTGCAGAGGACCCCTCGCTCTGCCTCTGACATAGTTTGAATGACCTAAGAGCTTTTCTGCCTTTTCTCCTGACCGGTAGCTACCATCTTGTCCTGACTGTGTGACTATCTCTACGATACCTCTTTCTGAGGTATTTTTCATTTCTTATCCTCTCCCAATTTATTTTTCTCATTCCCCAAAAGCTAAAAGGCCAAACTTGAGAGCTAATTAGACAGTACATAAAGTAAGACTATAGTCTCTGACTGAGTGTTGGAGTGACTCTCCAGTGAATCAGATGTGTCATTTCTGCTAAGGCTTTTCCCTCTTTCATGTTTTAGGCTGTTTTGTGAAGAATTGGAGGTCTAAAAGACTTTCCAAAGGTTTACTAGTTTCTCAGCTCCTTCAGGGCAAGGATCTAATGCCTTACTTGTGTTCCTGCCCCCTGTACATAGTAGGTGCTCAATAAAGACTGATGCTAAGTGACTGTACCCTCACATCCTAACGCTTTGCCATGTACTGTAATTCACAGACCAGAAGGCAGTTCTCTGTGAAGACAACCTCTGCAGATGCAAGCGAGTGCTATGAAAAGTACATCGAAGAGTTGAAAAAACAAGGATTTCTTCTGAAAGAACATTTTACCCCAGAAGCCACCCAATTAGTATCTGAGAAATTGCAAGCAGTAAGAGATTGATTTATCCATATTATTTTCTGTTATTGATTGAATATTTTTAATAGATGTGTTTCCTTCATGACAAATAAAAGACTGGCAGGAGAGAGGAAGGGGAGTTAGAAAAAGGAAGTGAACCCACAGAAAGGCGTGGAAGCTGAGTGGGGGTGACGTCCAGGGTGAGTCACAAAGCTTAGGGCTTATTTCAGCAACAAGTCCTCACAGCTTTCCAGAGGCTTTATTCTAATCCAGACCCGGAGTCAGGGCTCCTTAACCCTTAATACCACTTAACCTCTAATGCCAGTGGCAGGCCTAAAGCTTATGGGGTGAAGAGAAAGGCAAAAGTAAAAGTAAAATGGAAGCAACAGAGAGAAGGGGGGAAGTAAGAAGGGAAAAGGTGTGTGTGGGGGGAACGGAGCAGAAGGGGTCCTGAGTAGTAACAGGTACTTACCTGGGGCTCTTCTCAGTGGTGGTTGACTACTTCTCACACCTCTGATCTCTCTCTCGGCCTAAACAAACCTACTCATGACCACTTTCTGCTGGGTTTTTTTTTTCTTTTGCCATTTTGTTGTTACAGTTGCTTTTAGAGGAAGTAATACATTCAAGCACTCTGAGCCAAGAGGTGAGCGATTTGGTGGAGATGATTTGGGCAGAGACTCTCGGCCACCTGGAGCACACACTCCTCACATCTGTGAACAGGATCAGTCTTAACGACGTAAGTCACATGTGTCCTGAAACAGAGCCTCTCACATGACAAAGCTGCTTTCCTGGTTTCTTGGCCTCAGTGATACTGCTTCTGTTTGAGTTCAATTGTTCGTGGGTGCTTTCTTTCTTACCCTGGAGAGGCAGAACACGGAGAGCACTGAGGGCAAATGAGCTTCCAGGAAACTCAGACATTCCCACCTGTAAAATGTCAGACACCAGAGCTGAGTGGCTTTTGGTGCCGGCTTATGAGGAGACCTGCTTCTTGGCCTGTAGCAGGCCCGCGGGCATGGATGCTGTGGTCCTCACCTACTCTATAGTAACTGCTTCAGAGTCCTGCACCTTTTGACCATCTTAGAGACAGGCAGGCAGGCTTCCAGCCCTCCAGAACCTGCTCTTCTTAATTTATTTCAGGGCAAAAAGTTTTCCTGGGGTAAAGTCCGAAAAGTACTTGTGTAATTCAAAACATATCCTTTGTTCCTAGTTTGATTGTGACATCTAAATGTCTTACATAAAAAGCAAGTCTCTAATTATAAAATGATATTAAGAAACAATTTTTTTAGGTTTGCTAATGTGACAATAAATTCCTCACTCAGAAGAGAAAAAAAAGCAAGTCTCCTACAGTTGCATGAGTATTCCTTTCTCTGTGATGTAGATATAAAAACAGACATATAGACACAGATATTGAAGACTCTGGTTCTTTCTTCTAGTTAGGCTGAGCCCGGCTTGGGGAAACTCACAGCACCATCATCACAACCGAGGGCATCTCCAGTGAACATGGCATTTGTTTTACGGCATGTGTCCAGTAGGAAGCGAGTAGCTGCGCCATATCTAACAGCAGTTTTACATACTTTTACACATGTTCCCTCACTTTTTCTATGATTATCAAGATCTCATTTTAATAAGCGTATGTTATGTATTTAAAGGTGAGCAAGGCAGAGGGAATTCTCCTCCTAGTAAAGACGGCACTGAAAAATGGAGACACAGAAGAACAGTTGCAAAAGATGATGTGTGAGTTCTACAGATTAATACCTCATAGAGGTACAGCAACTGAAGAAGTTAACCTGAGACTACTAGCCAAGAAAGAGGACCTCTGCCAGGTAACTCTCTGAAATACAGAATTCAATTTAAAATATGTTGGGGAAGGGGTCTTTTCAAATCTGATGAGTAAGGAAGGTAACGCTGAATCACAAAAGTTGTCTCTAGAGTTTGCTCAAAAATAAATTGTTGAGCCATTTTAGAACGCTTTGGGTCCCCATGGAAGTTATTTGAACCATATTCCCTGTCACGTCCAGCGTGGCAAGGGCAAACAGGTTTCTCTTAAGGGACGGCGCAGATTGAATAAGAGCAAGAGACAAAAGTAAGATTAAGAGCGAGACCAAGGGACTCAGCCAGAGAAGACTGAGTGAGCCCCGAATCGGGTCAGCGCATGGCTTTTATTGAGAAATTTGAAAAGAAGTGAAACTGCTTCACTGCTGTCAATCAATTTGTAACCCGTGACTTATGTGTGCCTTAAGACCTTTTCCATTAGCATTCCCTTTGTGTTCCAACACATCCTGTGCCTTCACACTTCCTCCACATAGCCCCAAGACACTGTTACTGTGTCCTCCCAGGGGAGATAACTATTATCATTCCAATAGGTCCCAGTCACCTGAGACACTCCCCGAGAGAGCTTTACAGATATCATTCCATCCGGCCTCAGTTTTCCAAGACACTCTCTCGACTAATGGGTCAGAGGCTAATGTAGGGGGGTGGTAACGGAATCGGCTATAATGCAACAATTCCCAAACGTGGATGTGTTGGAATAGTAGTACAAATGCAAGTCTGTTAAGAATTACTACACTGTAAGATAATTTCCCAGGTCGGGAGATGAGTTAGGGTTCTTCCTGCAGAAGACACCGAAAGCTGCAACTGACTTGAACAGGAGGACACTTATTATCCCGTATAGCAAGAGTCAACTGCTGGTCCAGTTCACTCCCAGGTCCCAGCTTCATCCATCTCTAGCCTTCCTATGAAATGACAGCTGACCTCTCAGCCTGGCCCCCCTTACCATCAGCTTACAGCTGCAATTGCTCTTATTTCATTGGTCAGAATTGATCCATGTACATTTGTGAGCCAGTCACTGGCGAGGAAATTGGAATTAATTACTATGAGTGCTTGGAAATGGGCCATCCCCCTCGAACTGTAAGAGAAAGACATTCCCCTCAAACTGTAAGAGAAAGACCAGGGCTCAGTTAACAAAGAGGAAGACAGGAAGGCAGCCACCGTGTCCACCTCGCCTTGGGTGACACATGTCACAGTCTGGCTCTGAGCTGCCTCATCCATGCAGGAAGGGATTTGGACAAGGTCAGAGATGCGTGACCTAGACTTCAGAGGAGTTTATGGGTGGAAAATTTTGCATGTTTGGGGAAAATGATAGCTTTCAGTGGGTTCTCAGAGGAGTCTGTAATCCACAATAAGTGAAGAATCAACAAAAGAGATGAACCAATGAATGAGATGATGAAGGACTCCTGAATATCAATTCCATCACTTGCCTAATACCCATCAAAACACTTTAGTCTTCGGTTTCACTACTGAGAGGGTATGTATGCTGCCCATCCAAGTTCTTTTTCATTTAAATTTTACATTTTCAATAGGTAATACATTTTTCATTTAAATTTTACATGTTCTGCATCATTTGAAGTTAAAATTATACTAAAAAGGTACACTCAGCACAGTTTCTGCCCTGTTCCCTCCACCCTATGCCAGTTCCCCACCCTGATCAATAACCATGTCTGCTAGTTTCTTGTTTGTCTCTGCAGTTTCCTTATGCAGACCAATATGAATAGGAACATAGTATACTACTTTTTATTTAAAAATGGAGGGGAGGAATACTCTTTACTACCAATAACTTATTAATAATATTTACTCCTCCTTGGTTTTTACTGTGTCCTATGGCGGGCTGTGCACATCACCCTGTTACCAGCCTTTTGACTTGCTATTACAGACAGTGCCCCAGTGAACAACCCTGTGTGTCTATCATTTCCTGCTTATACAAGAGTGTCTCTGGGATACGGCCCCAGCAGTGGAGGTGCTGACCTAAAAGATGGATGCGTCTGTGGTCATGATAGCCTCTGTCTGATACCTCATGAAGGTTACACTGTTCTGCCCTCCCACTTCCCATAAATGAGTGTGCTTCCTCCATTTCACCAACAACAGGGTATTTGTCCAGTCTGCGGATGGGCAGTGGTCTCTCAGTGATGAGCCTGAGCTCCTTTCCAGATGGTGAAGGGACACTTGTGGTTCTTTTTCTGTGAACTGTCTATTCATGTCCTTTGCCTCTTTTTCTTGACACTTTCTTCAGGACTTTTACGACTTCTTTCTAAGTTGGTGAACTTTGTTGCAAATGAGTTGCAAATATTTTCTGCAGTTTATTTGGTTTTACTTTGTTTGCTTATGATGAATTTGTTGGTGGTGATGCACTTGTTTCCTTTCACCATACAGAAATGTTTTACTTGTATATAGGAAAATGCATCGATCTTGTATGGCTGGTGGATTTGATCGAGTTAGAAAGCGCCTTCTCACTCTAAGTTCATAAAGATGCATGGCAGCTGAATACCTCATGCTCCCCTTCAATATCTCTTTAGTCTCAAAGATGTGAAAAGCAACACATCCCTGTATTAAGCATAATTCAGGTTATTCATAAGGTACAGTTCTTCCTGCAAGCTCCATGACCTACAAGTGTAGTAAATACGCTGTCATGGAAGGGACCTGTGTTATACATGTCTGTGTCTTTTAAATCTAATACCATGCCTGGCAGACAGAACACGCTTAATGAATTTTTGTTAAGCAGAATTGTACTCGAAGTCTGGTGATCTGAGATCCTGCTTAGTCACTGTCCCCTCCTCACTTGAGCAATTAATAAATCTTGAGCAATTAATTTAACTTCACAGAGCCTCTCTTTCCTCATCTATATAATTAAGTTAATAAGATCCAATAAGCCCAGTGTTGTGGTGTAGATTAAAGGAATAATATACTTGAAAACAATTAGTATGTGCTATCCTATTGTACACTATTATTATTATTATCATTATCATATATTTTGCTATCACAGAGGCAACTGTATCATCTTTAATGTGCCACCTACATACAGTACAGGCAGATATTAATCAAAAGCTTTGGAGAAAAAATAGCTTATTTTTTCAATCTTTTTGAGAAAGCATAACGTGATACAAATATTTTGATATGTGGTGATTCTAACACCTATGTATCATTTCCATCTACAGCTAATAAGGGACATGGTTAATGTCTGTGAAACTAATGTGTCCAAACCCAACCCACCATCTCTTGCCAAATACCGAGCTTTGAGATGCAAAATTGAGCACGTTGAACAGAACACGGAAGAATTTTTCAAAGTTAAAAAAGAGATATTGCAGAGTAATCACAGGTAAGCACAAGGGAGTAGAGGCTCTCTTCTTCTGTAACAATATTTCAGGTTCTCACACAGAGCTGATTGTCACAATTACCTGGGTATTTATTATTACCTCAGTAACAAGGTAACTGTGTTGTGATGACCAGTTCCTTCCTTCTGTGTTTATAATGGAGCATGGGGCAGTATGCTACACTTGAAAACACTCCCTGCTCTTCCATGTGGATTTTAAGGTTATCAAATTGTGATGAGAATTACATTTAAAAATTTTAAGTAAAAGTGTATTTAAGTTTGTGTTTTGAAGGGGATTACATAGGAAAATGCACGTAAATTGAGATTTTAAAATGCAGAAATACGTGGGTGGCAGCTTCTAAACTGGCCACCCTGTGGCATAAAAACCTGGAGAACTTGTCAAGAGCTGTGGTCCCTAGTTGTCGGTCACATTTGTTTGCTTGTTGACCGTGCACGTTCCTGTCTCATGCTGGTGTGCATCCTGCAACCTGGGGCAGCAGCAATACCAGCAGATGGTCAGTCCGCTACTCAGACAAGCCCTGGGTGGTGTTATGCCTCTGGGGGGATCACCTTGGCTAAGAGCCTGGACCCTGCCTCAAGGTTCAGAAGCCAGTTGTATTGATTGTTCTCAAGGCTGGCCCGACTTTCATTGGCCTGGTCATCCATCCCACGGCAGCACCTTCTGCCCACAGTCTCTCTCCTGGGCACTTCTGGCACCTCGGATCTCAGGTATGCCTAGGTGAACCTGCAGCAAGCAGCCTCGCACACTCCTTAGCGTCAATGATGCTGACTGGCAGCTGCTCGTACCAGCTTGTGGGGCCCCGTTGTTAAATTTTTAGGCATTTTGTTAACTGTTAAACCACCAGCTGTGGTGGAAGAATTTACACACTGAGGAAATCAGCAAATGTTACAGGGTAGGGCCATGTGTGGGCTTGCTCTGATCGCAGTTGGTTTTCCAGCCCCCTTCTAGAAACAGATCCAGCCACACCGCCCTATAGACTAGTTCTGACCTGTCTCAGTGTACATCCCACTTTCCTTGGGCAGTCATCCCCAGTTCCACTCCCAGTACCACTTCACACCCACGATGATGGTTAAGTGTTATTGAGGACGTGAATAAACTGGAACCCTCACACATGGCTCACAGAAATGTAAAGTGGTGCAGCTGCTATTGGGCGATTCCTCAACAAATTAAACACAGAATTATCGTATGCCCCAGCAAGTCCACTCCTCATTACATACCTCAAAGAACTGAAAACGGGGACTCAAACAGATACTTGTACATGCATGTTCATAGCAGCACCCTTCAAATAGCCAAACTGTAGAAACAGCCCAAATATCCATCAATGATGAGTAGATTAGCAAAATATGGCCTATCCACATAATGGAATATTATTCTACTGTGAAAAGGAATGAAACACAGAAACACACTACAGCATTGGTGGACCTCAAAAAACATCATGCTCAGCGAAAGAAGTCAGACACAAAAGACCGTATACTGTATGATTCCATTCATATAAATGATCTGAATAGATAAATCAAATAGATAAATCAAATCTGTGAAGATAGATGCAAATTGCTTGGTGCCAAGGGGGCAGGAAGGGAGACTGACTGCTAATGGGTATGCAGTGTTATTTCAGGGACGAAATGTTTTGGAACTAAATAGAGTGGTGATTGCACAACATTGTGAATGTACTAAATACCACTGAACTGTACACATCAAAATGATTTTATCTGATGTGAATTTTACCTCAGAAAAAACCCATTCTGTAGATCTTTTCCAGGTTTTGCTTTTATATATAATCAAATTATTTTTATTTCTTTTGATTTGACTCAGTCTCTGCTAGGATCTAATACTAATGAAGAGACTAGTAACAATGAAGGTAGAATCAGGAGGGGAGTGATAGCTTTCTCTAGGAGTCAAAGAGAAGGAAGAGCTACATCCTGGAGCCCTGGGATGGGGGTGCAGTTAAACCACCCAATGTAACTCAAGCCCTTGGAGAGCTCAACCCACACCTGAGTATTTATATAGCAAAACTGGGCCTCTTCCTAGGGAGAGATTCTGTTGCTGGGAAAAATTAGATTTTCTCCATTTCATTTCACTAATAATAATTTTTTTCATATTATTTTTTTTCTTGTTCTAAAATTTATATTGCTGAAAGTTTAGAAACTGTGTAAAAACATGAAGAGAATTAAAGGTCATCCAAAATCTCACCATGCAAAAATAACCAGAGATTATATAACCACTGTTAACATTTTGGTGTCAAGCATACCCCAAACGGAATTGTTGATTCTTCTCTCACCCATTGGTGTGCTGGGAAGGCAGCTCTCTGGAATAAACGATTCCAGATAAATGATTTGTAACATTTGCTGATTTCTGTGGTGTATATACTCCTGCTGTAGTTCACACCAAGCTACCTGTGTGACGTCACTGAATGTGAGGTTGGGACGATGAGCTCCACAGGCGCTCATAATCCCCAGCAACCCAGAACCATTTCCCTTAGTTGTACCCCCAGTCTTTCCTCTGCTTCCCCGTCTTAACTCCCTCATTCCCACCTCACGTGTTCTGTCACACCTGTCCCCCAAATCTCTTCAATCCACTGGCTTCCATTTACACTGCCGCCATCTTTAGTGCAGACCATTGTGTCGTCTACACCTGTCGTCTACACCTGTCATCTACACCACCGCAGCAGCATTCTTCCTGACGTTTTTTCCACCCCTGCTCCATCCAGTATATTTTCCCGTAACAAACAGTTAAATCTGAAAATATATACTGTATTATGCCATGTTCCAATAAATGTCACTACCAAAGAGAGGCCTGTCTTGACCACCTCTCTCAATCTGGTGGTTTTCCTTCACACTTAAAACCAGGCATTTGTTAACTTCTTGATTTTGGTCTCTCTCATTAGAATGTAAGCTGCATGAAGCCGGAAACCATGTTGTCTTACTTGCAGTGCTTGGCAGAATAGTCCACACAGACTCTGTTCATTAAATGAATGTGTGGTGAATGAATGAGCTCATTCAATCTGTGTGTTCTATGTAATTTATATTTGACAAAAATTGGGATCGTATTATGCGTCGTTTTGTGACCTACTTTTAAAATGTATATTTTACTATAATTTTTACTTCATATCCTTATTTATTTATTGTGATTTTTTTAATGACTGCATTGCATTTCCAAGATAGATTGTGTCATGATTCATTATTATCAGCTGCCTAATAACGGGCATTTGGGTTCTTCTGTGTTTGCCACTAACAGTGATTTTTCATTTTGCTTTTAATTATGTCATCTCAAGGTTTTCCTTCTAATTCTTTCAGTCAAAGTCCAGTGAACATCTTGCAGATATTCAGAGTGGGCCGAGTGAATGAAGCCACAGAGTTTGTGAGCCAGCTCGGCAACGTGAAGCCCCTGTTGCACGGCTCTCCCGTTCGGAACTTTGTAGGCATCCTGTCGCGGTAAGAGGGCGCCAGCTGTGCCCCCCGAATCTGTCAGCCTCCCAATGGGAAGTGTCCTACTTTTCTTTTCCTATACTACGTGGGTCTCTTCAGTTAAAATCAGCCAGCTAATTGTATTCCAGAGAAAATGGAACACTTTATAAGTACATATTTTAAATTATGTATTTATTATTATATATAGTTTTAAGTGTCGTGCATGAATGTGAATTGTTTCTTGAAGACAGTATCATATAAAGAAAGGTGATTATTTTATAAGTCTTCCATGTGTATCTAAACTAGGGATAGTCCAAAATTTAAAAGAGATAGGCCTAAAAACGAGAGTGCCCATATACTATGAGTTATCTATTCAAAACATAACTATAGTTTTCTGTTTGAATAGCCACTTAATATTAGGGCTAAAACTGAAGTTGTAGGGAGCAGGAGACAATATGATTAAATATGGGTCTTTAATTAAATACCTAATAAGAAACTTAAAAAGAAACATATAAGATCTATCTGGAAAAAACATTCAGCAGCTCTTGAGGGACTCAAAAGACACTTTTACTAATCAGAAGGATCCGGTTTTCCTTGAATTAGCCTATAAATTTAGTGGTATCACCATAAAAGTACTAACAAGATTTTTTTTAAGAAATAAAAGGCTGATTCTACAGCATGTGTTTTTTTTTTAATTGACATTACTATGGTAATTCTAAAAAAGAAGAACTATAAGGGAGGATTAACCACTTAGACATTAAAAATATATTGTAAAGCTGTATTAATTAAAACAGTAAGGTGGTGTACAAATACATGAAAGAACAGAATAGAGTCCACAAATAAATGCAAAAGCAGATGATTTAGTATATGATCAAAGTAGCTTTTATCTCTGCAGAAGAATGATTATTTTTGCAATATTCTATATCGGGATAGATAACCACCTAGAAAAATATGTAAAGTTGGACCCTTACCTTATTTGTCACATTTAAGTAAGCTCCACACAGAGCAAAGATTTAAATATTAAAAATAAAACTTGTAAATGTACTAGATGAAAAATGATAATCTTTGACTGGCCTTTCTAAGTAGACCAAAAGTCAAAAGCCATTTTGCAAAATTAATTCCAGCTCTTAATACAAAAGTCAAACAGTAGATGTTCGTATAATAAAAGGCAGGCATGTCTTTTACCCACTTCCCAGAGAACCATGGTTTAACTTTGGTTGCAGAGTTCTCTGAGTGCCACAGTCTCCACAAGGACCTCTATCTGTTCTTGAGCCTGAGCGAAATGTAACCAGTTTTGGGCTTGAACATTGTTCTCTGAGCACTGGAGGGCCTGGGCCTGAAGGAGGCAGAGCACAGGGGCAGAAGAAACGGCCACAGCCCAGGGTTGCCCGAGTTGGTGATGAGAAGCAGGTCACAGCCTGGGTCATTTCATGGCACCTGGGACTCCTTCTGAGGGGGACTTAGAAATGCATTTTTTTTTCATCTAATGCTATTTATTTATTTATTGTCTTTTAATTGGTGTATTTATTTTTTCCAGCTTTATTGAGGTATGATTGATCAATAAAAATTATATATATTTAGGTTGTACAATGTGATTCTTTTTTTTTTTTTTTCTTAGCTGAGCCATCCTGCTACCTATTGGCAGCTTAGCGGCTGCTCAGCTCGGGCTGGCCTCGAACCACTGTTGCTCAGAGCTCAAACTCTTGAGCGAGCTCTTAACCAACTGAGCCATTCGGCCGGCCCTACAATGTGATTTTTTAAAGGTGTACAATGTGATTGATGATTTGATATAAGTACAATTGTAAAATGATTACCACAATCAAGTTAATTAACATAGCCATCATCTCACATGATTACTTTTTTTTTCTTGTGATGAGAACACAAGATCTACTCTCTTAGCCAATTTCAAGTGTAAAGTACAATATTAACTGTTATACCATGCTGTACATTAGATCTCCAGTATTTATTCATCTTACAACTGAAAGTTTGTACCCTTTAACCAACATTTCTCCATTTCCTCCCAACCCCCAGCCCCTGGAAACCACCATTCTACCCTCTGGTTCTACCAATTTGACTTTTTTGATTCCAAATATAAGTCAGGTCATGCAGTATTTGTCTTTCTGTGTCTGGCTTATTTCACTTAGCATAATGGCCTTAAATAGTATCTGCCTTTGCTAGAATTATGAGGCTATACTGAACAATTCTTTTTTTCTAGTAAACCTTATACTGCCCTTTTCTTTTCAGTGGGTTACTTTTGCCCAAAGTAGTTGAAGATCGTGGTGTGAAAAGAACAGACATTGGAAATCTTGGGAGTGGAATATATTTCAGTGATTCACTCAGGTTTGTACTTTGTATCCTTAATCATGTTACTCACACCCATTACCAAGAAATGGTGGCTGAGTACTTGCTGTGTGTTTTCCTCTGTCTTTCCTTGGTGGGGGATTTCTCACCCAGGAAATGGGTAACTGAAAGCAAACAGTTTTCTCAGTATGTTGTAGAAGCATGTCTTTTGTGGTGAATATTTGGAAAGTTGTATTTGAAATCCTCTTAGTGACTTTTACATATATGTGCCCACTTAATCCTTAGACAACCTCTTAAGGCCAGTCCCATTGTTATTCCCATATCACAGATGAGAACACTGAGGGACAGCTGAGAGTGTCTTGCCCAAGGTCACATAGCATTTTGTCTCTCTCCAGAACCAGCAATCTTAGCTTGTACAGCACATGACCTCTCTTCTAAACAGTTTATCTATTGTACATGAACTCTACATGCCTAGAATAATATTTCATCTTCAGTATCCTTGTTAATATTTAAATCTGTCCTCTTAATAGCCACAGTGTATTGCACAGCTGCCCTGTGCTAGGCACCAGGCTCAGTGCTTCATGTACATTGTCTATAAATCTCACAATTGGTATCATCACATCATTTTTATGAAAAGGAAACAGACTCATGGTAATTAAGTAACTTGCCTAAAGTCACAGAGCTAGTTAAACATTGAACCTGGAATAAAAAATAATTATCCAGGATATTTAATTATCCAGGATATGTAAAGCGTTTCCACAAGTCAATAAGAAAAAGATAAACAACCCAATAAGCAAATGGGCAAAAGACATGAATAGGAACCTAACAGAAGAGAAAACATGTGGAAAACAACACTTGAAAAGATAAGTAATCAAGAACATGAAAAGTAAACCATAATGATACAATTTTACACCTATCTTATTGACAAAAAAACTTGTTTAATATCTCTGTTGGTTAAGTCTCTAAAACAATCTGAACTCTTAGATGCTGCCAGTAAGGGTATAATTGATTAACCCTCCTGAAAAAGTTTTGCTATTATCTGGTGTAATTGTAGAACAGAGTTGATGGTATGACTCAGGAATGCTATAGGTTGACATATGAACCAGGAAGCAGTGCTTCTCAACCTGGCTGCATGTCAGGATCACTGTGGGGAGCTTTTGGTGCACCCTGACTGTGCACTGGTGCAAACACTGTGGTGCTGCTGTCACCCCAAAGCAGTTCAATCAGTATCTCTAGGGGTGAGGCTTGGGAACCAATAGTTTTTAGCTTCCGGGATGATTGTAATATGCAGCCAGGGTCAAGAATCACTACCCTAGAAAAGCTCTCATATTCATAGACCAGGAGATATGTATAAGAATGACTAAGATCACATGTTGCAGAACCCTGGAAATGATGCACACCCCCAATGACAGTGGAATGAATCCATATGTTTTGATGTGGTCCTACGCAGAGTCCTACATGGCACTTTTAACAAGTTACCTACCTGTCAGATGGATGAGCCTCAACAACATAGCATGGAGCAAAAATGACTATATGATTCTCTATATGCGCAAAGTTCAAAACAAGTAAAACTAAACTTTAAGTTGTTAAGGGACCTCTGTGTCAATACTATAAAAGAAAGAAAATAATATATATGAAAATCAAGAGAGTGATTACATTACATCTGGGTAGCAGGGAAGGTGATATCATTGGACAGTAAATATTGATGATGTTGTACTTCTTAACCCAGGTGGTGGCTGTATGGGTGTTTGTATTATTATTATTATTATTATTATTATTATTATTATTATTATTATTTTAAGATTTTTATTGGGGAATTGGGGGAAGGGGAACAGACAAGTTGCTATCCTTTTGTTCTTCAGTCTAGCTGTGGAGGACGTTGCTTCACTGGTCCAAGTTGGCACCATCATTGCGCTCTTCCCAGGCGAGGCAGATTAGTCGCCGGCTTCTGGACGGCTGCTCACAGCGGCTGCTGGCCGCTTATGCTGGCTGCTGGCTACACAGGGTAGCCCATGGCAACCCACCTGCCGTCTCCGGTGACTCATGGCAGCCCAGCTCCAGGTCGAGCTGTTGTTCAGCTTCTTAGCTGCAGAGGGCAGTGTCACTGTCACTGGCCCTCATATGTGGGATCCGAACTGGGGCCCTCTGGCATCCCAAGCCAGCTCTTAACCAAGGCGCCACTCAGCTGGCCTGTCTTATTATTATTGAAACTTAACATTTACATTACAAATGCTCTTTCCTAGGTATAAAATATTTCAAAGTAAAAAATTTTAGGTATTTAAATATTTCTTTTAATTAATTAGCAGTCAGTTGAATTGAAGCAAATTGAGGTCCTTCGAAACTTTCAACCATTTTTTCAAGCGAAGAAGTATGAATAGAGCCAAACTGCAGTGGGACTGAGGCTCAATCAGCAAACAAGACAAGGGAGAAGTTCGCTGACTTCATGGAAGGTGGAGACAGAGAGGGAAGAGACCAGGAAAGAGCTGAAGGGCAAAGTCAAGGTCCAGGCTCAATGGGAAGGAGTTTAGCGTGTTTGTAGTTACAGGGAAAGACTCACCAAAGGGAGAGGTTTCCAGGAGGAATGGGGGAAATTGACTTTTTTTTAAAGTGCATGTCTTATAGAGGATAGAATAAAGGGTCATCAGGAAATGCTTTTACATGTTGGTCTTGATCTTTGAGAAAATAGAAGTATGTCCCCAAAATGTTGCTCCCAGCCTGTGCTCCTAATAGTGAAAGTTGCGTTTTTAAAGCTGCTGGTTCCTAAAGAAGGTTAAACAAAATCTCTCATGTGGGTGTCATTGAAATTTTTGTTTCGCCATTTGGATTTAGAAGGTTTATGAGACCAGTGCCTGTCTTCCTACTGACCAGTTCTTACTTCGTATTTAATGTTCTTTCTGGGCTTAAGTGCAGAGAACTAATCTATTTGTCTTAATTAATAAGGTGAGTTTTTGTCCTTCTCTTTCACCATTCTGGTGTTTACTGAACCGAAATGCATATATTTCAGTAGCTAATAAAGATTTGGGGGACAGTGGGAGTCTTCTCTCCCTTGGGAACAAGGGACTTGGAGTTGCCTGGCACAACAGAAGAGCCATCTATGTGGTTGTTACATCAACAGTTCAAATAAGTCAATGAATAATATGTTCTAAATTGAATCTCTAGAGATATTTCAGTAATAATAAAATTTGGAACATTCTACCAGCAAAGTCTTTTAAATAGTATCTCCTCCATATGTAATAAAAGGTCATTGCCATGTAACAGTGAATTATAAATGTGTACTTACTTCCTTTCACCTGCAGTACCAGTATCAAGTACTCACACCTGGGAGAGACAGATGGCACCAGGCTCTTGGCCGTCTGTGATGTAGCCCTTGGAAAGTGCGCGGACGTACACAGGAAAGACTTCTCCTTAACAGAGGCACCGCCAGGCTACAACAGTGTCCATGGGGTCCCAGGAACAGCCACTGTCACCACGGACTTCGAGGTATTCATATCAAAAAACAGGCAGAGAGGCCTGTTTTTACTAAATATGCTTAAGTTTGGGCCGGCCGAGAGGCGCATTGGTTAAGAGCTAGCTTGGGATCACCAGCTCTGAGCAGCAGGGCCCGGGTTCAGATCCCACATGAGGGCCAGTGACGCTGAGCCCTCTACAGCTAAGATGGTGAACAACAGCCCGACCTGGAGCTGGGTTGCCGTGAGTTGCCGGCGCCAGCATAGGTTGCAACCCCTGCTGCAGTGGGCTGCCATAAGCTACCGTGAGTGGCTGGCAGCCAGTGTGAGCTTCCGTAACTTACCGTGAGTGGCCAGCCAATGGCCGGCGACCGATCTGCCTTAGCTGGGAAGAGCGCAATGATAATACCAACATGGGCCAGTGAAGCGACGTCCTCCACAACTAGACTGAAGAACAAAAGGACAGCAACTTGTCTGTTCCCTTTCCTTGATTCCCCAATGCTGTTCCTCTCCCCCAATTCCCCAACTAAAAAAAATTTTTTTTTAATAATAATAAAAAGTGCTTAAGTTTAATTATTTATTTTCATTATTTAATTATTTAAATTATTTATAATTTATAATTATAATTTATAATTAATTATTAATAATTATAATTAAATAATCATTGTATATACAGTATATCTATCTGAATTCAATTTTTTTCTAAATTAGCAAACATGAATTTCTGCTTCTATGAAAACATGTTCCAGTAAAGGTTTTTTTTCACCTATTTCTGTTTATTCTAGGTTGATGAATTTGTTGTATATAAAACCAATCAGGTTAAAATGAAATATATTGTTAAGTTTTGTTTAACTGGAGATGAAAGAAAGGACTTCTGTCCTTGTAATAACGCTGAATTAGAGGAATACACACCCAAGGTTTCAAATGTTTCAAAGATTGAAGGTGAGACAATTTTCTTGAATGCTGTTTTCTGTGATATTTAAAGAACTCAACATATTTTCAATGAAATTTATATTCATGTTTGGTAACTATACTTATGACCTCATATGTAAATATTTTATTTCCTTTTTGTAAAAATGAAAACCAAGATGCTGTTGGAGTTTAAGTGATCTCAAAATTACGTTACTTCATGAACACTCCAGAGTCGAGCTTGTCCCCTTCAGGATAGCCACTCTAACCCACTGACCAATTTAAAATGTCAGTGTGCAAACAGTGTAATGGAGGCTGGTAGAATAGACAGAAGACACCGCTTTAGAATCAGGAAGCTTGGGTTCAAATGTCAACTGGCCACTTACTTGGCTATGGGATCTGCAGCACACCGCATCACCTCTCCAGGCGTCAGCTTCTCTCCCATGGGAATGAGACCAATATGCACATCACAGTGTGGCTGTGAGGGTTAAGTGGGATTAATGAAGGTACCCCAAAAAGTGTAGCTTATATGTTAGTAGTACAAATAGAGGAGAGCACGATAGCTCCTCAGAAAATCATAAGCCTGAACTACTAAATATTAACTAATAGCACTGTAAAAACACACTAACATTTTTAACTGTGATTCAAGTATTTTTTTATCAGAAATATGTGACTTCACATATGTTCAAGAAGACGACTCCCATTTTTTCTCTGGGAGTCATTAAATGACATGTCTGGGAAGGAATATATATATCTAACCATATCTGTACATTTGTACTACCTTATATAGTATGTGGATTTTTTTTATATACTGTATTAGGGGTGCGATTTAGTCTTCCTCAGATTGAAAGTCTAGGAAATCTCATACTTTGCCAACATGCTTTTATAGTACAGTAAGTAATAGTGACTGAGCAGTTCAAAATTACAAGCCAAGCAGGGCAGATACCTAGATTCAGCTTAAGCTACTCTTATTCAGATATTCTTAAGACCTTTGTATCTTTGTGTGTGTGCTTAAACGTATGCCTTTCAAGTAACAGCATGACTCTGGGTTTTCAGGGCGACTTCTCAGAGTCCATAGATTAAAAAGGCAGAGTGTCTGCTGAGAACGCCGCCCCACTCCTTTCAGGTGGGGGTCATTTACCTTTCAGAATTGGCTACTGAAAATCATAAAATGCTATTTGTCCATTTTACATGATGTATGAAAGGAAGGAGGAGGAATAAAGATCCAGATAACAAAAACAGGGAGTGCAGAGATGATGTTAAAAGCTAACATTAATATTTATAATATGTAGATTACCAGTTACCCGACAGCAGACCTTTCAGCAGCATCAAGGCCGGCCTACAGGACACTTCTGGGAATTCAGTTCCTCTTGAGGATGTGCACATCAAGGGGAAAATAATAGACTTTGTAGCCCAGGTATGCGCTGCGTGGTTTTATGATACTTAAACCAAATGGATATAAGTCATAAATAAGAGTTGGATTACAGTTGCATGAACTCAACAAAACAATACATTTCTAAAATTCATTTATTCATTGAGCACCTGTCACATGCTTAGGAGTGTTCTAGGCTCTGGGCACACGACATCAAACAATATGAAAACTCTGCCCTCAGAGCACCTACATTGCATTGGGGACTAAGCAATAAAACAGGGTACATAAATAAAATCCATGCTGTGTTAGGTGGTGGTAGATGCTAGAGACAGAAATCAAAACAGGAAGGGATAGAAACTACGTAGGAGGGAGGGGTGTCAACTTGTAAATAGGATGGCCAAGGAAGGCCTCACTGAGAAGGTGACACATGAGTACAGATGCATAGGAAGCGAGGAACTGAACCATGTAGACATCTGTGGGGTGCTCATTCCAGGCAAGGAAGCAGCCCATGCAGAGGTCCTGAGGTGGGAGCAAGACTGATGGGTTAAGAGACACCAAGGAGGCCACTGTGGCTGGAGGTGGGGGGGTGGGGACAGAGAGGTGGTGGGGAGGGCAGCTCACGTTAGGACATAGGACATGCTGTCCTTAACTGAGTAAAGTGGAAACCTTTTGAAGAAGTTTGGCAGAGGACTTGTGTTTTAACAGGGTCACACTGGCTGCCATGTTGAGAGCAGTCTGAAGAGGACCACTTAGGAGACATCTTAGTCAAGTTCTTTGGAAAACAGGCTGTAGATAGAAATTTGTTATCAGAAAGCTTGTTGGGAAGTGCTCTCTGGGACAATACCAGTAAGAGTGCGGGAGGCAGGACCTGGCAGAAGGCGACATGGAGCTGTGACACAGGCATACCAGAGTCCTCAGACAGTGTCAGGGGAATCTGAAGCCAAGGTGGCCCTTCAGAGATGTTCTGAATTGACACAAGGGGTCCCAGCCTTGTAGCCCATGGGACCAGTCGTTGGATGTGGCTGCCCCTGGGGAGGAGTCATAGCCCTAGGTGAGGCAGTTTGTCTTTGAGGACAGTTCTGGGGAGGGACTCAGCAGATGACATTCCCAGCAGCCTTGATCCTGAAGGGGACATCTGGGGACACACCACAGAATCAAATGTAGGTGACTATTGAAGTAATTCATTCAAGGGTAGTGGTGACTGGACCAAAATGTTAGCAATGAGGCCTGTAAGAAGTGATTGCGTCTGGCAAAGGATTGAAGGTAGAACCAATAGGATTTGCTGATGGATATGGAACATAAGAGAAAGACAGGAGTCAAAGGTGACTCCAAGGTATTGGGCCTGAGTAACTGGTAGGATTGACTGTGTTTGCATTGAAATGGGGAAGGCAGGAAGAGGGCTGGTTGGAGGGGGACTATCAGGTCATCTTTGACCATCGAACATAATATCCAGGTGGAAAAGTAAAGTAGGCAGCTAGACATTTCAGTCTAGAGTTCAGGCAAGAGGCCCAGGTGGCAGTTATAAGTTGGGGAGTCACCAGCATTTGGATACTATTTAAAGTCATGAGACTACCTTAGGTCTGTACCAGGAGAATCAGTGTGGAGAGAAAAAGCCAGCATTCGGAGGTCAGGGGGAGGAGGCTGAGCCAGCAAAGGAGACTGAAGGGCAGCCAGTGAGCTGGGAGGGAGACCCGGTTCCCTGAAGAACTGAAGGCTGTGGATGGCTCCTGACAGATCAAGTAAAATAAGGACTGAGACTTGACCACCAGATATGGCAATGAGGAGGTCATTGGTGACCTTGACAGTCACCTTTTTGATGGAGTGGTGGGGGTGAAAGCCTAATTAGAATGAGTTCAGGAGAGATGGGAGAAAAGAATTTAGAGACAGAAGAGAGAAAATGGGACAGTAACTGAAGAGAAGTGAGGTAAGAATGTTTCTTTTTTCTTTTAAGGTGTAAGAAATTATAGCATGTTTGTGAACGTGCAAGAGAGAAAGACTGATCTAAGAAAGGGGGCATAGCTGGAGGTACATGCTTTTGTAGGTAGGAAAGGATGACCGCTCATATATCCTCCATGTTACTTTGGATTAGACAACTTGGACCATTTGATACTTCAAACTTCATGAGGCTTCTTCCATGGGAAAGTTTACTAAAAAATTCACTCATGATTCAGGAGTGACTTTTTCACTAATTTGTGATTAGACAGCTAGCCTGTAAGTTGACCTTGAGTCTCCAAGGAGGCCTAGCAGCAAAGACCTTGTATTTTCATGGCTCACATATTTGACTGTTCTTGAAATGAGCTCAGTGTTTATAGTTTAGTTATATAATGGTTTTGCCTCAAGGAGGATAATTAAGATGTGAGAATTTTATCCAGTTATTAGTTTTTGTTCTAAGTCCTAGTAGAAACACTTTTATCATCGTTATCTAAACTTATTTATTTTTTGATTTCCCAATCATACAAAGAAAATGTTGTTCCATATATTTTCTTCAAGTTTATGGATGTTTTTTCTTCTTTAGGTCGTTGTTTTTCAGACATACACAAATCACAGTCATGTGCCCATTGAGGCAAAATATATTTTTCCTTTGGATGATAAGGCAGCTGTGTGTGGTTTCGAAGCATTCATCAACGGGAAGCACATAGTGGGAGAGGTAAGGGGAGAAGATGCATTGTGAATGCTCTGTGGTTCCAAAATCAGTTTCCACTTGCCCAAATCTTCATAATTTGAGTCCCTACAGCTGTGCAGTTGATGAGCCGCCTTACCATAAAAACAGAAGTATTCTTTGAGAAACAAGCACTAACTTAATTAGCCTCCACTCACACATCATTCCTGATTGCTTGGTTTCTGTTCTACCTGTCCAGTCTTCATCAGTCAGTGCTTTGCAAATTCTTTGCCTGGGCATTTCAAAAAAGAGTGATTTTTTTTCTCACAAGAAAATGTATTGTAAGAAAAGACACCCATCCAATTTTCTTTGAATAGCTTTCTTAGAGAAACCTGAGCACTTCAAATTAATCAACTAAATACTTCTAAATTCTTAAAATATAGCATTATTGTTATTAATGAGAAATTTAGTGTTTTTTCTAGCCTGCATTTTAATTTTAGGTAAAATATTATGGAATAGAGTAGTCTTATGTGCTATGTATGTGTAAGTCCCTTAGACGATCTGCAATTTTGTTATTTGTTCATATTTCTTATTTTACTTGAAGGATAATTTTATTACATCCAGGAGTTTTAGGATATATATCTTTAGTTTTATTTTCTCACCTATTACTGTGGACATGTCTATAATTTATTTTGTACAAATTTCTTTGTTCAGAATACAGTACGTAATTAAACATGGCTTCTTTGGGAAAATAAATCATATAGGTTCCAGGAAAAAAACAAAAGTGATTTCAACATCAAAAGTTTAAGAGAGGCACATTAGAAAATTGGTGAAGCCCTTACATACTTTTGCAAAAACCGATTCTCTTAGCCTACTATGACAGTCAAACTGAAGTGAAGGCTATTGTTCTCACTTGTTAAGAAAAATTGTACTAAAAGAAGTAACAGTTGTTTCTTTCTTTGTTTAATCTAAGGATTAGTTCACAGTTGCAATAATAACTGACATTTCATTAAATTTAAGATTAACCTCAATTTCTTATTTTTTTGTTCAACATAAAGTCCCAATCAAATTTTTGGTTTTATTTCACTGTTGACTCTGAAATATTTTGGTCCCAACTTAAAGAGAATTCTCTTTAGTTGGCCTTTTCTAATTCAAATTCTTACTCGATAAGAATGACCACTTATGGGCCTGACGAGTGGCACATTGGTTAAGAGTTGACTTGGGATGCCAGCTCTAAGCAGCATGGCCCCGGTTCAGATCCCACATGAGGGCCAGTGACACTGCGCCCTCTGCAGCAAAGATGTTGAACAACAGCTCGACCTGGAGCTGGGCTGCTGTGAGTCGCCAGCGATGGCTTAGGCTGCAGTGGGGCTGGCCAATAGCTGGCATGCGCTTTCGTGAGCCGCCGTAAGCAGCGGTCCAGTGGCCGGCGAGCAGCTGCCTCAACTGGGAAGAGCGCAATGATAATACCAACATGGGTCAGTGAACTGACGTCCTCCACAACTAAACGGAAGAACAAAAGGGACAGCAACTTGTCTGTTCCCCTCCCCCAATTCCCCAATAAAATCTTTAAAAAAAAAAAGAATGATCACTTATGATCATTTTATATATTTCCACTCATCTTTGACAGACTCTTAGTTTTCTGTTTTTGCATAGGTTTTAATAAACATTGATGAAGTTTTCCTTAGTAAAGTCCAAAATCACTGTTCATATTATGACTGATGTAAAAATCATCTTTTCCAGATTAAAGAGAAGGAAGCCGCCCACCGAGAGTACCACAAAGCCATCAGCGAAGGCCACGGTGCTTACCTGATGGACCAGGACGCACCTGTAAGGCTGGGTATCCATCCATTAGTCTGGCATACTTACTAGAAAGGGAAAATGAGTTGGAAATGACTTGAAATATGAAGTTCATTCTAAGGACTAGGATAATTTACACTATTTTAGGCCCTAGAGTTTCACTTGCTGCTAAAAAGGGGAGATCAAGCTGGGTAGACCCATTGGACTTATCTAAATATTATGACCAAACAAACAAAAAGAGCCATTTCTGTCATTGGGAACTGAGTTTCCCAGAAGTGACAACAAAAACATTTGGGACACATGATTTTCATCTTCTGTTTACAGGGTGTAATATATTTATGTGTTTCCTAGAACTCAGCTCATCTAGCAATATATTCCATTTTTACCAAATCCTAATCCAGGGAGGCATTTCTGTGGTTCCTGAGACATATCCAGGTTCTTTTCCTTGTGATTATTTGCTTTAACAGGGATAGGATGTGGGAATCTGGAAGAAGGAAACTATCATGTCCACTAGATTTCTTTTCTTAAATAGATGATTTTTTTTTTAAATTGGGGAATTGGAGGAGGGGAACAGTGTTGGAGAATTGGGGAGGGGGACCAGCCAAGTTGGTGTTCTTCAGTCTTAGTTGTGGAGGGCGCCAGTCGCCATCTGGCTGCCCATCGACAGCTCATGGCCTCTAAGCTCAAGATGCTGTGTTACAGTCTTAGTTGCAGGTGGGCGTAGCCACCATCCCATGTGGGAGTCGAACCAGCAGCCTTGTTGTTAAGAGCACACGCTCTATCCACTGAGCCATCCGGGCGGCAACTCAGCTTAAGAAGCCGAGTTCAGTCTTAGTTGAAGGTGGGCGTAGCCCACCATCGATCAGGCAGTCTTGCTGTTAGGAGCATGTGCTCTCCAAGCCGAGCCATCCTGCCACCTGTTGGCAGCTCAGTAGCAGCTCAGCTCAGGCGCATGTGAGAATCGAACCAGTGGCCCTGTTGCTCAGAGCTCGCTCTCTTAAGCTGACTTTTAACCAACTGAGTCACTCGGCGGGCCCCCTAGAAGATGTTTTAAATGTGCCTTTGGCAGGTACTAGGCTGCATGCGCTCAGTTTCTAACCAGCACCTCCAGTGTAGATATTTAGTTGTTTTTAAACAGTGGCCACGTGCTTCAGAGGTGTCACCTCTGAAGATGACACTTTGCTGTAGTGCTGTGAAAATTTGATGTTTATAGGGGCGAGTTACAAAGATTAATAGCAACTTAAGGGGTAAATGATTACTTTTGACTTTTAATACATCCATTTGCAGAATAGGAGTGAGCAAGGAAAAGGTCATTGTTAACCAGTTAATAATGCCCACCCCTTCTGAAGTGTATGTATAAAAAAAGGCTGCATTCAGTCCAAGGCTGCCACTTAGCCGTGTGGGGTTATTGTCGTAAATGAGTTGGCCTGCACGCTTCCCTCCTCATGCTGACATATTTCCTAGGAATATGCACCACAAGAAAAAAGTCTTCACAAAGGATATTACCTATGGGTAGTCTGGTCAGAGCCATGCTAACCCGAGCCTTTCCGTCCCCTAGAATGTGTTTTGCCATCAGTGACTATAATGTTCTCATACTATAATATATTAATAATATATAATAATATAACATATTATGTAAATAGTATACATTGTAATACAGTTGACTTTTGAACAACACAGGTTTGAACTGCTCAGGTCCACTTACATGCAGATTTTTTTCATTAAATATATTGGAAAAATTTTGGAGATTTGTGGCAATTTGAAAAAACTCACAGATGAACTATATAGCCTAGACATATAGAAAAAGGGCCGACTGAGTGGCGCGGTGGTTAAGAGCTGGCTTGGGATGCCAGAGAGCCCCAGTTCGGATCCCACATATGAGGGCCAGTGACACTGCCCTCTACAGCTAAGATGCTGAACAACAGCTCAACCTGGAGCTGGGCTGCCCTGAGTCGCAGGCGACGGCGTAGGCTGCAGCCCCTGCTGCAGTGGGGTTGCCATGGGCTACCGTGTGTAGCCAGCAGCCAGCATGAGTGGCCAGCAGCCACTGTGAGCGGCTGTCCAGAAGCCAGCGACTGATCTGCCTCACCTGGGAAGAGCGCAATGATGGTGCCAACTTGGGCCAGTGAAGCAACGTCCTCCACAACTAGACTGAAGAACAAAAAGGACAGCAACTTATCTGTTCCCCTTCCCCCAGTTCCCCAGCTCTGTTCCCATCCCCCAAATCCCCCCCAAAAAAAATCTTAAAAAAAAAAAAGAAATATAGAAAAAAATAAGAAAAAGATGTACCACAAATGCATAAAATATAGGTAGATAAGGAAGAGAAGGTGGAAGGAATGGGCTAACTATGGTTTTGTGTGAACACAGTCAGGCTGATGAGCAGGATGGCCCTTATCCATAAAGCTCACCCACGAGCCTTGAAGGGAAAGATAAACACCAGCTGCCAGTCTTGGTTGTACAAGAAAGGCCTATACAGTGAGGACCCTTTTCCTGGATTGGTTCCATCGATGCTTTGTCCCAGGAAGTACCTGGCCCATAAGGGACTGCCTTTTAAGTTCTTTCGCTATTGGACAATGTCCCCAGCCACCCAAAACCCATGAGTTCAACACTGAAGGTGTCGAAGTGGTGTACCCGCCCCCAAACACAACATCTAATTCAGCCTCTAAATCGGGAGTCGTAAGGACCTTTAAGGCCCATTACACACCATCTCTATGGAAAGGATTGTCAACACTGTGGAAGAGAACACCGGTACAGAGAACATCATGGAAGTCTGGAAGGATTACACCACTGAAGATGCATCGTTGTTACAGAAAAAGCCATCAAGCCTGAAACAAAAAATTCCTGCTGGAGGAAACCATGTCCAGTTGTGCATGACGTCACAGGATTTATGACAGCCAACTAAGGAAATCGTGAAAGAGATTGTGGATGTGGCAAAAAGATGGGGTGTGTGTGTGATGGGTTTCAAGATATGGATCTCGGAGAAATTCAAAAGCTAATAGACACCACAGCACAGGAATTAACAGAGATGACTTGGTGGAGATGAGCGCTTCCGAACCGGGGCCAGGTGAAGAAGATGGAGAAGAAGCAGTGCCAGAAACCAAACCAACATTAGGCAGTCTTGTCAGGAGAGTTCCGAGTACTCAGGACTGCCTCTGACTTCTATAACACAGGCCCTGCTATGACACGGGCACTGAAACTACAGCACTGGTGGAAGCAGCAGTGCTAATGTATAGACATGTTTTTAGAGAAATGAAAAAGCGAAAAAAGTCAGACAAATTACAATGTATTTCCATAACATTACACCGAGTGTGCTGGCCTCCTCTCATTCCCCTCCCTCTACCGCCGTCCCCCCGTCCTCAGCCTGCTCCATGTGAAGACGATGAGTGGAAGGCCTTATGATGATCCATGTCCTCTCAGTGAATTGTAAACATGCTTCATAATGTACTGTTAATAGACTTCGTGTGGTCTATGTGTGTGAGCGTCTTTGTGTGAAAATCCAATGACTATGTGTCATCGTCCTCATGGCCTACGTAGTCATCATGTGGAACGCAGCGTGCAAGACTTGTGTGGGGTGGGCTTTCCCTCCTCACACAGGCATAAGCAGAGTACTATTTCATATAAAATTAATAATGTGATCATTTTTTCCTGTTTTATAACTATACTTTCAAAGACTTACATTACTGGACAGTATGTCTCTCATAATTTTTATCAACTATGCATGGGGGTTTGGTGTCCCTAATGCCGAATTGTTCAAGGGTCAACTGTATATGTATTATTATATGTTCAATACATATATATAAGTATATGTTATTTATTTGTTAGTTTTCTGATAGCTGAGAACATTATACATATATAGCATTATATGTGAGTTTATATAATATATGCATGTTATATATATTATATATACATGTGTGTATGTATTATATAGAATATGTGTATTGTGTATGTATTATATAGAATATATATGTGTATGTATTATGTAGAATATGTATGCATGTATATGTATTCTATATAATATACACATACATATATACATATATAACATTGAATATTATATGCATGATAATATAATATACATTATATGTGATATATATAATGTTCCCAAGTACCTGAAGAATATTATTTTATATGTATATACAATTTTGTGGATTATCCAGCTTGTTGTAACGGAAGTGACATCTTCCTTCCATTTACATCCTACACAGAGACAGCATGACAACCCCACACAATTAAGTGGTAGTCTCTCACATGAGCCCCAGGCTTTCACACACTTCTTTTAAGGGCAAGCTAGTAACTGTTAAATAATCATCTCTTCATTTTTTATTCCAATCCTGCAAATGGATCTCCTTGATTTCAGAAGTTGTAATCTGTCCTTTAAATCTGTGCTAATCGTCAATGTCATATACTCCTGACATAAAAATGCTACATGGTCACATAGAATGGGGCTGTGGTTGTGGAGGCACAGAGGTTCTCTGTGCATGTGTCAGCAAAAATACATCTATCCCTGGGCCAGCCGAGGGGCGCATTGGTTAGGAGGTGGCTTGGGACACCAGCTCTGAGCAGCAGGGCCCTGGTTTTGATCCCACATATGAGGGCCAGTGATGCTGCGCCATCTATAGCTAAGATAGTGAAGAACAGCTTGAACTGGAGCTGGGCTGCCATGAGTCACGGGCCACAGCAAAGGCTGCAGTGGGACTGGCCAGCAGTGGGCATGAGGTTTCGTGAGCTGCCAAAAGCCGCTGTAAGTGGCCGTCCAATGGCGGGCAAGCGACTGCCTCACCCGGGAAGAGCACATGGGCCAGTGAAGCGACGTCCTCCACAGTTAGACTGAAGAACAAAAAGGACAGCAACTTGTCTGCTCCCCTTCCCCGATTCCCCAATGATGTTTCCCTCCCCTTATTCCCCAATAAAATCTTTTTAAAAAAACATACATCTAGCCCTTTTTCTGCCTTCGCTAGTCATGACGCTGTCTCTCTGTTCAGTGATTATCAATTCCCTGTTGAAAGAAAACAAAATACATTTTGTGAAAAGTGAAGTGATGAATTTACTGCAGGTAAAAGAAGTAAGCAAGGGCCAAGCCCAGTGACAACCTCTGGCTCTGCAGCCACGGGAGGAGCAGGTGCCGAAGGCTGCAGAGGCCAGAGAGGCCCCTGTTCTCCCAGCAGCGGCAGCGTGAATGGGGTCCCTGCACAGAGCCCTACACGTGGAACCTCTGGTTGGGAGAGGCCACTGGGTGACACTCTCCAGGCAAGGCAGGGCCCTGCTGCCAAAGAGCTTGCTCTCCCTGTGCCCCCTGCAGATATCACACTGTCCCCACCACTGGGGAGTGGCTCCAAGAGTCTCCTTTAGCACTACCAGTGCTTGTCTTGTAGGCTCTGTTCTTGTTTTCTGAGGCAGAATGTGGTTGACTATAATCCAACTGGTTCATGTAATAGGTGGGGTTAACCAGCATAGAATGGACATGTGTGTGAGTCGCAAGCTAAGTCATGTTTCTGTTTCAGGATATTTTTACTGTAAGTGTTGGAAACTTACCTCCCAAGGCTAAGGTCCTTGTCAAGATTACCTACATCACAGAACTCAGCATCCAATTTGGCATCCAAGGAACCATGGCTGTCTTCTTCATACCCACCACTGTTGCGCCCTGGCAACAGGACAAAGCTTTGAATGAAAACATCCAGGTCCGTGTGCCTAAGATAAGATTTAAGGAAGCTTTTTTTGGTGTGATTTATGCATAGGGAAGAAAAAATACCCAAAAGAATCTAATCTTTTTGGCATAAAGTCAGTGTTACTGACATGTATGCATTTAGACACACGTAATGTTTGTAAAATAAGAATAAAGACAGATACGTTCATTGGGCATAATATTTTTATTCTACTCAGTCACTTAAAATTTTTTGTTTCTGTGTTACATGTTCATCGTGAAGAATTCAGGTAAGCATGATGAATGCAAATAAGGCAAAGAGGAAAATTTAAACCATCCTTAAGTCCATTGCCAGAGATTAACACTGTGGTGTAGATCTCTTCAGACTTCCTACTTTGTATGTGTTTATATAAATTGTGTGTGTATATGTATAGGTATGGATGTGTGAGTGTATATACACATACGTGCGTATAGTTGAAAAGGTCACAAATTACCCTGATATCAGTTACATTTTACAAGTTATTGTCATTCCCGGAACAAATGCTCTGTCTCACTACTCCGAAGTGAGACCAGCTATCTTGTTGCTGCTGTAGGTTATGGCCTTGGTGACATTACATTCAGCTTAGAATCTCGTTGTGAAACTTTGTAGATACTTACATATTTTTCTTTAAACAGGATACAGTAGAGAAGATTTGTATAAAAGAAATAGGAACAAAGCAAAGGTTAGTACCTATGATATAAAACCTATAATCATTCAGTGGGCATTAGTTTTATGACTTACATTTTCATTTAAATTATATGAAACAATTACAGGTATTGTGTAATATTTAAGACATTAGTCTAAGACAAGTTTCTCTTCATTTTCAGTAGCTTCTCTTTGAGTATGTCTATTGAGATGCCTTACGTGATTGGATTTGTTTCTAGTGATACACATGAACTGAAGAAAAAGGTTAGTAAAGCTTTGCTTTATTTCGTAAGAGCTCTTATTTTAACATTAATTTTATGTTATCAAAGCAAGACATGCACATGGTTTAAAAAGTGAAATGATACTAACAACAGCTTCTTACAAGCAGCAGCAGCCCTGAGACAGTGAACCCCTTTAAATATTTTAGCTCTTTTCTGGTGGCCCCCAAAGTTTTAAATAATTTTTTTTTTTTTTACTGCTTGTTCTTTTTTTTTAAGATTTTATTGGGGAATTCGGGAAGGGGAACAGCGTTGGGGAATTAGAGAAGGGGACCAGACAAGTTGCTGTCCTTTTGTTCTTTAGTTTAATTGTGGAGGAGGTCGCTTCACTGGCCCATGTTGGTATTATCATTGCGCTCTTCCCCAGTGAAGCAGTTGCTCACCAGCCATTGGACAGCCGCTCACAGCGGCTGACGGCAGCTCCCGGCAACTCACAAAAGCTCACACCCACTGCTGGCCAGCCCCACTGCAGCCTACGTCATCGCCGCCAACTCATGGCAGCCCAGCTCCAGGTTGAGCTGCTGTTCACCATCTTAGCTGTAGAGGGCGTATCACCACTGCCCCTAATGTGGGATCTGAACCAGGGCCCTGCTGCTCAGAGCTGGCGTCCCAAGCCAACTCCTAACCAACGTGACACTCGGCCGGCCCTACTGCTTGTTCTTTATTCATCTGTTTCAGAAATTTTGTTTTGACTTCCTGTTATAATAGATGAAAATTGAGCTCCCTTGCCCTCTCCGCTCACCTCACTCCCTACTTTTTCTCTCCCCTTCATTCCAAAAGTTATATCACAATTTTTGGTTAAACCAACAGTCAATGTTTGCATTATTATGACTATGTAAATGATGTTTACTGTTGAGCCAAGAAATGTATTAAGATTACATTTTGTTTTTTACTCTTTTTTTTAAACCTCTTTATATAGTATTTTCTAGAGGGAAAAAGAAAAGCCTTTTTAATTTGCTTAGTGTTCGAGGACAGTTCTTCTCGTGTGCTCTAACACTTAGATTAAAACCCCTCTTCGTACTATTTTCACACTGTTGAGTGCTTCAGATAATCTGCTAATTTGTGTTTTCCCCTCAAGACCATCCTCCCAGCTTGGCAACTGTGGGGCCTCCCTTGACTTTTCTTTTCAGGACTTTGATCTTCACCCTCTTTCTGGTTTTGTTCCTGCGACTTGTCAGAGCACAATCTCATTACCTTCCTGAGTGAGAGTGATGGGCGGCCATGTTGGAAGGTGTCCTTATCCACCCGCTGCCCCTCATCACTTGGTGAGGGGCTTAATCCTGGGTTAGAACTCACCTTCTCTCATAATATTGAAAACATTGTCTTTTTAAAAAAATTTCTGGGGCCGGCCGAGTGGCTCAGTTGTTTAAGAGCTCGCTAAAGAGTGTGAGCTCTGAGCAACAGAGTCGGCGGTTCAATTCCCAGCCCAAGCTGAACTATCAACAGCTGCCAACAGATGGCAGGATGGCTCAGCTAAAAAAAAAAAAGAAAAATCTTTACTGTGATTTAAAAAAAATCTGCAGGAATTTCAGATCTTCTCTTTATCCCTGGTATTCTGAAATTTCATGTTAGTGTGATATTCATTCGGTGTATGAAACTCATGAACTTAGGTTCTGAGAAATTTTGTTAGATTTTTAAGAACTAAGTTGTTCCTTTCTCTTTCACCATTCTGCAATGCCTCTCAGTTAGATGTCCCCTGGATTGAGTTCCTTATTTTCTTACTTTTTCTCTCCTATTTCCCACTTTATTGTCTTTTTGTTTTTCTTTCTGAGTGATTTCCTCAATTTTAAATTCCAATCTTTCAACTGAAATTTTTGTTTTAGTTCTCAGATTTTTTTTTTGTAAGAGCTCTTTTGTGTTCTGTATTCCTCTTTTGTAACATCTTTGTGTGTTTCATGGATGCATTATTGTCTCTCTGAAAACGTTCATAATATACATTTTCTTCTGTTCCCTGTGTTGTCTCCTTTCTTTGAGTTCCTTTTCTTTATTCTGGCTTTTTCTTTGTTTGCTCTCCACATGTCATGTTAGAGGCCTTTCCTCAAATGTCTGGGTGACCTGTCTGTGTTTATCTTCAATTGAGACATGAGAAAGCCAGGTAGATGCTCTGAGGTGAGTGGGGTGAGTGGACCAAAGACCTTTCCCAAAGGCCGCCGGAGCTATCTGTTTGGTGGTGAGTCTCGTGGTGTTGTTTTAGCTTCTTATGTGGTTATTCAGAACACCTGTAGGGTATTCACAAAGTATGATGGGGAGAGTGACTATGGGCCCCGTGCTTTGAGGTGCTGACTGTCACGTCAGTCCTGTCTGCTGCCTTCTACTCCTATGCTTCTTTATGCCTAGATTTCCTGAGTCTGGATTTCATTTGGTTGAATTTCTCTAAGTAATAAATCTCCAATTTCCTTTGGTGAGAGAACAGTATACTAGCTATTGGTGCCAGCTACTTGGCTACTTGTAGAGATAGAGGGCCTGTGGGTCTGACAGCTTAGTACGTAGTCTGTTCACTAGAACTGCTGTTTCCTGCAGTGCCTGGTGTCTCCAGTGTTTTAGCTTCCCAGGATGCTGCAGGGTCACTGAGTCCACTGCGGGGACCATACCCTCTGCAGGACTCAGGTGGCAGCTTCGTCCAGTCTGGCTAGGTTACTTATCGCCTCAGTCAGCTTTCCGTGTTCGTAAATTTGTGGGCATCTCTTTGTCTGCGGTTGTATTTGTTCTTGTTCTCAATATCTTCATGGGTTTACACCATTTTAATTACTTCCCTTTTATTGTAGGGAGTTTTAGGATGTTGCTAGAGAATGGAGGTAACCACATAGATTTAATCGTCCTGAACAAGAGGCCCTTTGCATCAGACAGCTTTTATAGATAATAAGCAGTCCCAAAACTTTGTGGTTTAAAACCACAAATGTGTTATTTCTCACAGTTTGTGAGTTGACTGGGCAGTTCTTCTGGGCTGGGCTGGCTGAGCTGGAAATGATGGTCCAGAATGGTCTCATATATCTGGCTGTGGGCCTAGTGTCAGCTGCAGTGATGGCCATGCGTCTCTCATCATCCAACAGGTAGCCCAGGTTTGTGTTTATAGTGATAGAAGGTTCTCCGTAGCAACAGGGGCGGGCGGGCCCCATTGCACAAACACTATACAAGCCTCTGCTTGCCTCACATCTGCCGATTTCCCATTGGCCAAAACAAGTCACGTGGCCAACTCCAACCTCAAGGGCAGACAGAGATGCCACCTTGTGAAAGCAGGAGCTGCTGTCACATTGCAGAGGGGCCAGCACACCATAATGGGAGGACTGTGGCCATTTCATAATTTGCTACATTGCCTTTTTTGTTTTAAAGTTTATCACATACATTTATTTTTTTTAAGTTTTATTGGGCAATAGCCATGGTTACACATTGCTTTCATGCTACAATGGCATAGTTGACTCTTTTAAGGAGGGCGCAGCTCACAGTGGCCCATGTGGGAATCCAACATTAGTATTATTAGCACCATGCTCTAACCGAGTGAGCTAACCGGTCACCTTATCACATACATTTTTTTTTTTAAGATTTTTTTATTGGGGAATTGGGGGGATGGGAACAGTGCTGGGGAATTGGGGGATGGGGAACAGACAAGTTGCTGTCCTTTTGTTCTTCAGTCTAGTTGTGGAGAACGTTGCTTCACTGGCCCAAGTTGGCACCATCATTGCACTCTTCCCGGGCGAGGCACATCAGTCGCCGGCTTCTGGATGGCCGCTCACTGCGGTTGCTGGCCGCTCACGCTGGCTGCTGGCTACATACGGTAGCCCATGGCAACCTACTGCCACAGGGGCTGCAGCCTATGCCGTCACCGGTGACTCACAGCAGCCCAGCTCCAGGTTGAGCTGTTGTTCAGCATCTTAGCTGTGGAGGGCAGTGTCACTGGCCCTCATATGTGGGATCCGAACCGGGGCCCTCTGGCATCCCAAGCCAGTTCTTAACCATCGCGCCACTCGGCCGGCACTCACATAAATTTTTAAAGTTATTTTATATTTATGAAAATACAATTTTAAAAGAAGGTATAATTCTCAGATTTCTGTTGAATTTTCTGGAGTCCTTTTTGCTGCCTCCAGAGAAGTCTAACTGAGCACACAGATCTCTCATCTTTGGATCCATGGATTGAGACTGTCTTAAACTTACCTAAATTTCACTATTTATATCACCCTTAGCATTTCAGGAGGGTAAGTAATTAGATACTGGTCACATTTCTAAAACCCACAGTTCATAGTTTAAAATTTTTAGTGGAGTTATGTAAATTAAGGAAGGGTATGATAATTTATGGGTTAGTGCAAGTTGATAATATGGTATTACTCCATTATTCACTTTGTCGTCATGGTTGTTTGTTTGTAGAGCACAGACTGCAAAGCTGTGATTAGCACCGTGGAAGGGAGCTCCTTAGACAGCAGTGGATTTTCTCTTCACGTTGGTTTGCCTGATGCATATCTCCCAAGAATGTGGGTTGAAAAACATCCAGAAAAAGAAAGTGAGGTATAGTCCTTAATGAAAAGTAGAAGACACTATTGAAAATATATTCCAGAATAAAATATATTTTGGGTTATTTATATTTGGGAAGTATTACTAACCTTGAAAACTGCAATTACAAAATGAGCTCTTACCACCCCAAGATTCTACAACTAAAAATATTTATGATACCAAGCATGACAAACTTCTGAGGTTTCAGCCAAAACCCTCATCTGGCAAATTTCCTTATAAAGATTGTAATTTTTACCTTAATCTCCGACAAAAAGAAAATCTGCCTTCAGACATTACATTGATTATTCTGTATTCTTTTAATCGTTTTTAAATATTGATGCTATAAAAGAGATGCAAAATTATTTATGTATGGCCATAAGACCATTTTGTATGGCTTGTGACAAAGAATCTCTTCTTATTAAAATAAAAATTGAGAGTGACATCAGCAAGGTGGCTAAATAAGACGTCCCTCACTTGTATCCACCCAACAACAATTATTTGGCATCATCCACCAACAAAAGTGCCCCTATAGGGGCTTTGGGGTCCAGTTAGGAGACTGAAACCCCCGTGCCCTACAAGACCGAGGAGTGTCATTTGGAGCAGGCAGGCTCGTGCCAGGCAGCTTGTCTCACTGATGATGGCCCAGCTGCTGAAGTAGGAACAGCTTTGTACCCCTGAGAACTTGGCCACAGCCCCACTTGGTGTGGTCCTGTCGTCAACACCCTACGCCAAGGGACCCAGGAGGAGTGAGGCCCACCCCTGCACCAGGTAATAGGCGTACAAAACTCAGTCCCAGCTGTGGACCATGAAGTGACTGGGGAAGTGGCTCCAGCATACTCAGCCATGGTCTGGGAGCCCCTGGAGGTGAGCCCACCAAACCCCATCAACATGTAAAAATCTACTGCATTTCCTTTTTTTTTTCTTTTTTTTTTTTTAGCTGAGCCATCCTGCCACCTGTTGGCAGCTCAGTGGCAGCTCAGCTCAGGCTGGGAATTGAACTGGTGACCCTGTTGCTCAGAGATCTCACTTTTGAGCAAGCTCTTAACCAACTGAGTCACTCAGCCAACCCTCAACTGCATTTCTGTACACAAACAACAAACTATCTGAAACAGAAATAAAACACTCCATTTATAATAGCATCAAAATAGTAAAATACTCAGGAATATATTTAATCAAGGAGATGGAAGATCTGTACGCTGAAAACTACAAAACATTGATGAAAGAAATTAAACAGACACAAAGAATTGGAAAGATATTCCATGGTAGAACCACAAAAATACCACGAATAGCCAGAGCAGTCTTGAGAAAGAAGAGCAAAGCTGGAGGCATCACAGTCCTGATTTTAAATTATATTACAAAGCTATACTACAGTCTGGTACTAGCATAAAAACAGACACATAGATTAATGGAACAGAATCGTGAGCCCAGAAATAAACCCATGCACATAGTGTCAACAAATATTTGACAAGGGAGCTAAGAATACCCCATGGGGAAAGAATAGTCTTTTTAATATATGGTTTTGGGAAAACTGGATATCCACATGACTTTTGAAATCGGACCCTATCTTTTTTTTTTTTAAGATTTTATTGGGGAATTCGGGGAGGGGAACAGCATTGGGGAATCAGAGAAGGGGAACAGACAAGTTGCTGTCCTTTTGTTCTTCAGTCTAGTTGTGGAGGACGTCGCTTCATTGGCCCATGTTGGTATTATCATTGCGCTCTTCCCAGGTGAGGCAGATCGGTCGCCGGCCACTGGATGGCCGCCTCATGGCGGCTCTGGGCAGCTCACGCTGGCTGCCAGCTGCTCACGCCAGCTGCCAGCCACTCACGGTAGCTAATGGCAGCCCAATGCAGCTTCACTGCAGCCTACGCCGTTGCCGGTGACTCACGGCAGCCCAGCTCCAGGTCGAGCTGTTGTTCACCATCTTAGCTGTAGAGGGCGCAGCGTCACTGGCCCTAATATGGGATCTGAACAGGAGCCCTGCTGTTCAGAGCTGGCATCCCAAACCAGCTCTTAACCAACGCGCCACTCGACCGGCCCCACACCCTATCTTGTACTACTCACAAATATAACTCAAAATGGTTAAAGAATTAAATATAGCTTATGAAACTATAAAACTCTTGAGAAAAATGTAGGGTAAAAGCTTTTTGACGTTAGTCTTGCCAACAGTTTTTTGGACGTGACACCAAAAGCACAAGCACCGAAAGCAAAAATTAATAACTGGAACAACACCAAACTAATAATCTTCAGCACAGCAAAAGAAATCAATAAAATGAGGAGACAACCTATGGAATGGGAGAAAATATTTGCAAACCATACATCTGATCGGAATGAGATGATCACGTGAAAATCAAGTGGCAAGTACCAGAAGATCGCATGAAATAATGTCCAAAATATGTAAGGAACTTACGCAACTCAATAGCAAAAACAATAATCTGATTAAAAAATTGGCAAACGACTCGAATAGATATTTTCCCAAAGAAGACACAACTGGCTAACAGGTGCATGAAAAAATGCTCAGCATCACTAATCAGCAAGGAGATGTGATATTCTGCTTTTTATCTGAACTATTGTTGAAGAAACCTTAACTCTTTTTGTTTTCATAGGACCATTTTACCTGACTAGAAAGTTTTCAAATTTCAAAGTAGATCTTTTCCAATAACAATGACACATTTATGCCAAACTCTACAACTTTTAGCTATATGTGTATGTTGCTTTGTACCTTAGAGGGATGCCTGAAATATTAGTTGTATATGAACTAAATCCTTTTTCAAATGCCACAGCTGAGCACGGTAGTTAAAAGGGCATGGTAAAGTGATGAGCCCTTTAGTTACAGGAATAAGCACATTTTAATTCACTTTTTGTACATACATGGGTTTTTGTACATTGGGTATGCTGTAAATGAAACACACATGCACATAGTTCATTGGTGTGTTTCTGTCTCTCCCTTTGAGGGTCAGGATTTTTGTGCCAGCCATTCCCACTGGCAAGCGGCACCTTCCCTCTAAAGTCTGAGGTCCAGCGAGAGGCACTGTGCCTCAGCCCCGGGGATCTTCACTGGTTTTTAGGGGCCACTCTTTATTCTCTGTTACTCTATCCCAGTTACATGTCCATTGTTTAGAGAGAGTGTATAGGTGGGTTTGGGGATCAGTAGTGTCAACATGAACGAGCCAGGCCAGTTTCAGCTGTGAGAAGTTTCTGACTCCAGCGCCTTCTTCCCCCGTTAGGCCTGCATGCTCGTTTTCCAACCAGATCTCGGTGTCACCCTCCCTGACGTAGCTGAGAAGAGTGAAGTGATTATCTGTCTGGACTGCTCCAATTCCATGGAGGGTATGACCTTCTTGCAAGCCCAGCAGATTGCCTTATATGCACTGTCATTGGTGGGTAAGAAGCAGAAGGTGAATGTTGTCAAGTTCGGCTCAGGTGAGTGTCTGTGACTCCAGTGCAAAGTGTGCTTCCTCCCTGAGAGCAACACATTCAAAAGTAGAGCAGACAGCTGTCGGTGTCCCTGACCTCAACTTTGGAGTGAGAGGTAGCTCTGCACAGAGTTCAAGAACTCTGGAGCTAGGTCCCCGGGTTCAAGTCCCAGCTCTGCCATTTACTAGCTCTAGGTGTCGCCTTGGGCAAGTTACTTGAACTTCTCATGCCTCAGTTTCCTCCTCTGTATTATGAGGGTGACAGTCCTTACCTCACAGTCTTGTTGTGAGGAGTGAGCTAATGTATGTAAAGGGTTTAAAGCAGGGCCTCGTTCATAGCAAGTGCTGTATAAACATTACTGTCGTTAACACAGCTGAACCAAATGCAAGACCCTCAATCTGATGAGTATGAGGTTCCCAAGGATGTGGACAGAATGTTTGAAATCAGCACTGTGGTAGAAAGTCTCTAAAGAATGGTCTCAGGAAGCATCAGATTAGCCCTGTTAGAAGAAAGGTAATGTCATCCTCCAGAGGGGGCCCAGGGCCATCTCAGCCACCAGAAGAAGGCACTTCAGGACTGGGAGAAGCACCAGTGAGTAGAGTGAGGGGACATCGCAGCCTATAGGTTCGTATTTTCTGTGCCATTTAGCAGAAAGTCCAGACCAATTATGAAGGAGCCAGGGTCTGCTGCTGGGGGCAGAGGTCACATAGCCTGGGGAGTGCTAAGGTCATGGAAGGAGAATGTCCCCCTGGTGGCCAGGCTCTCCATTTTGTCACGACACCCGCATCTGACTTTGCATAAGCAACTGCTATAGAGCAGAGGTCCATACATGTAATTTGACTCAGAACCTTATGCACAGGAAAGTACATAGTTTGCACTAGAATTTATTATTTAAAGGAATACTGCGGTGATTTTTTTATGTGTTAAAATTATCAAAACATCCTTGTTTGTTAGTGGTCAGTAAAGTGAATATTGAGTGGCCACACCTCATGTCCATCTTATCGCTCAGGTTACAAGGAGTTGTTTTCCTACCCTAAGTGCATCACAAGCAATACCGTGCCGACTGAGTTCATTATGGTGAGTGAGAACCTTCCTCTGTCCCCTGAGCCTGTTTCTGCCCAATTTTAGTGGTACTGCCCCCCAGACCACCATCAGAATGCCCCCAGTCCTTCCATTGTGGTATGATGGTGCGCTCTTTTCTTTCATTGATTAAAGCAATATGAACTCATTGAAAAAAATTTGGAAATTAAAAGGGTAGAAAGAAAAAAATCATCTGCAGTCCCACCACCCAAATACAAGTAGCATTATCAGTTTTACAGTGTTTTTTGTCCCTTTTTTTCTCTTTTGTACAATGGAGCAAGCTCAGGATTGCCAGTCGCCCCCTCAGTCCAGGCTGGCAGACCCCAAGGTGTTTGATGTAATAGTTCTTTGAAAATCATAAAAAAGCAGATAAGTGCCAATTGATAGTAATGTGACATGTGACAAGGCTATAAATATGTTCCACAAATGTGTAATTAGGAAAACATACCTTTTCATGGCATTATCTCTAAACCCTCATTGAGAGACGTGCTCAGTAAATGATAAGTTAACGGTGAATATCCCCCAAAAGGGTAACCTTTCTCTTTACCCTGCAGTCTGCCTCGCCTACCATGGGAAACACAGACTTCTGGAAAACGCTCCGGTATTTGGGTTTACTGCCCCCTTCTCAAGGTGTGCGGAACATCCTGCTTATATCCGACGGGCACCTCCAGAGCGAGGGCCTGACCCTGCAGCTTGTGAACAGGCACGTCCAGCACACCAGGCTGTTCTCCTGCGGCGTCGGGTATGGGAAGTCCCGTCTCATGGGGTCCCCGCTGACAGGCCGCCTGTGGCCACACAGGGTTTGGCAGATGGGAGGTTCATACTTGTGTGTAGAGGCTGCTTAGGGAAAGGAGGTGGAGCTCTGGGCACTGGGCCAGACGTCTGGGTCTCAACACCCGAGCTGGCCACTAAATAGCTATGACCTTGGTAGGTTGCTTCATCTCTGTGAATGAGGATGGTAATGCCAACACCTCCCTAATAGGTCTGTTCTGAGGATTACATGAGCTCACATGTAGAAAGCACTTAAACCCGCCTGTGGCAGGCACCAAATCAACATTAGTGCTGTTATTTTGCATAAAAATCTGAATTTCCAACCTATCCCAAGAAGCCTGAAGATGGAGCAGTGCCAGGCACACCCTCCGTGGCAGTTTCTGATGGGTTGGGGGGATCCGCTGCTTCAGGGGCCCCACCAGCTGCTGTGCTCACAGCATCTTTCCAGCGAGCTTTCTGTGAGGTTTGTGTTGTCAGACCCTGAGATGTTTCTTTCTCTGAGGAGGCTAGACCCCATGTTGTTGGAAGTAACCCCCTCCCCTATTATAGTTAGCTTTTTGGGTTGAACTGAGGCATGTGGTGCAAATAGAAGGAAAACACCAAACCCAAGGGCCAGACTGGTGTTTGCACAGCATGCCTAGCCCGCACCTGCCTGTGCTCTCCCCCTACGGTCACCATCCTAGCAAGCCATCACCAGGCCTCCCCTCTCCTCCCCTTGTTGATGGGTGGGTGGCCCCCCACCTCCCGCTGTGCTTTCCTGGGCCCCTTGCCTCCTCAGGCCTGGGCAATGGACTCTAGGAGTTGGGGCCCTCGACGCCCCTGGATGGCCCTCCCTTCCTGCCCAGATGGCTTCTTTCTTTTCTCTTCTCCTCAGTCACAGCTCCTAGTCCTGTTTTCTGTAATCTAAGGCCTAATGGCATCACAGACCAGCCAGGAAATGTGTCCAATGCACAGCGGGATCCCCCAAGAACTGTTCCTGGATGCGGGGTGGCCAGCCCTGACCCTGCCACAAGATGTGTTCCCTCCCTGCCTGAAATAGCGCCTTGTTCCATCTTCCTGGTCACAGCAACACCTGCCTGCCCCGCTACAGCGTGTCAGGAGCCTGCTGGGCCAGGGTTGCTGCCTCAGACACCTCAGTGCAGAATGCACTGTGTCCTGTTGCACACTACATCTGGGCACACTACAGCTGAAGGGTTTTCTAGTCAGTGTCGTAATCACTGCCAGTTAATTTTGAGGACTGAAGGCAACTCTAGTCTTTATCAATACGCTAAAAAATATTGCAGAAATAACTTTCTTAAGCTCTTTTTCTGAAAAGTTATTAATCATTTCTTTAGTATTTCAGGGGGAAACTCACTAAGAAGTCATTCTAATAGGTTTAGAATTATTACCAAAAGAAATTTGGTAGGACATTGTCATTTAAATATCAAAGATTGTCTTTGCTAGAATGAGAGTTACTTCTTTATACATTTCCTCTCTACATGTGGATTGAATTCGAAGATGTAGACTTTATTGACCCTTTGCCAGCTCTTGGTCTTTGGGATCAGATTTGGGTAGTTTTGACAGCCCTTGAAAGTGGGTTGAATGTTTATCTGCCTTCTGATGGCTTTTAGGGGTTTTTCAGAATCATCCACTCCCTCCTTCAGTAAATTGGAAGTCAAGAATTTCTGCTTTTTTTCTATTGTGAGAGAGAAGTAAGTCCTCTGATGTGTGGGAGCATAGGTTACCCAAACCTTCCGATGTTTTATAGTGCCTGTCATACGTTTTATTAATATTTAATCTTAGCTACAGAAGAGTGAATACTTCTTCCTATTGCGTTTTGAGCTGTGTCCACGTTGTTAACTGCATGGACTTCAAAAACGTTTCTAAAATTTCTCACAAACTAACGCATGTCAAATGTGGTCAGTTCTACAGCAAATCGTCATGTCTTGAGAACTCTGTCCCAGTGTGGTGCTGGAGTATTTGAATATTTCAACTCAAAATCCAAACACAGTTGGAAAAAACAGGTACGATTCTCAAACATCTTATTTCTAGTCTTATGTTTATGTGCAGAAATAGTCTTCTTACAAATCTAATGACAGTAACTTCGGTATTTTTGTTAGTGGAAAGGGGAGCTGGAAGGAGGCACAGCTACCAAGGTGTGGGTCCTGCCTGGGAGGAGCACAGTGAACACGAAATTGGGTCACCCTCCTAGCTAGTAGTTTGATTGCTGTTTTATAAAGTGTCATGGATTGATTTTTTAAAGTGAATCTTAAATTCACTTTAAATGTTTTGCTAAAATTAATTTTTATTATGGCAAAATATACATAAAATTTGCCATTTTAACCACATTTAAGTATACAGCTCAGTAGCATTGAGTACACTCACTCTGTTGTGCAGCCATCACAGCTGTCCTTCTCCAAAACTTTTTCATCGTCCCAAACAGAAACTCTGTCCCCATTAAATATTAAGTCCTCATCTCCCTCTCCCAGCCCATGGCCACCACCCTTTACTTCCTGTCTATGAATTTGACTATTCTAGGGACCTCATGTAAATGGAATCACACAGCATTTGTCCTTTTGTGCCTGGCTTGTTTCATTTGGCATAATGTCCTCAAGGTCTACCCACATTATAGCAGACGTCAGAGTTTTCTTCCTTTTAAAGGCTGAATAATATTTATTATCTGTATAGACCACGTTTTGTTTATCAGTTCATTTGTTGATAGACACTTAGGTTATTTTTGCCTTTTAACTGCTAGGAGTATTGGCTTCCAAGCATGTATTCGAGACCCTGGTTTCAATGATAGGTAAATACCCAAAAGAATTGCTGGATCGTGTGCTAATTCTATGTGTAGTTCTTTTAGGGGCCACCATGCTCTGGTTCACACAGTGGCTGCACAATTTTACATTCCTAGCAGCAATGTACAGGGTTCCAGTTTTTCTACATAGTCTCCAATATTTATTTTCCATTTTTTGTTTTTGTCTTTATAATAACCATCATAATGGGTGCACAGTTGTATCTCATTGGGGTTTTGATGTTGAACAACTTTCCAGGTGTTTATTGGCCATTCGTGTATCTTCTTTAGAGAAATATCCATTTAAGTCCTTTGTAAGATTAATTTTTTTTTTAATTGGGGAATTGGGGGAGGGGTACAGCGATGGGGAATCAGGGAAGGAGAACAGACAAGTTGCTGTTCTTTTGTTCTTCAGTCTAGTTGTGGAGGACGTCACTTCACTGGCCCATGTTGGTATTATCACTGCATGCTTCCCAGGTGAGGCAGATGCTCGCCGGCCATTGGACAGCCGCTCATGCTGGCTGCCAGCCACTCATAGTAGCTCGCGGCAGCCCACTGTAGCAGGGGCTGCAGCCTATGGCATCGCCAGCAACTCATCTCAGCTCCAGGTGGAACTGTTGGTCACCATCTTAGCTGTAGAGGGCACAGCATCACTGGCTCTCATGTGGGATCCGAACCCAGGCCCTGCTTCTCAGAGCTGGCATCCCAAGCCAACTCTTAACCAGCGCACCACTTGGCCGGCCCAGAATTAATTTTTATAACTGGAATCTATTCCATATCAGAGTCAGAGTTGTAATTAACTAATGTAGTAATTTTCAGATATTTTGTACATTGAAATTACGTGCTCATGTTATTATTAAAAATTCTACTTAAAATGTTTTTGGAAAAGTATCCTATAACAGGAAGGAGGGGGGAAAAAAACTAACGACAAAGAGCTACAAGTCCCAAGGGTTAGAATATAAAATTTAAGCATTCAGTGACCATCTTCTGGATTTAATATTGAAAGAGAAACCATCCCTCTTGTATAAATAGATAGAGGACCAGATGACTCGGTCCCGTTCTCCAAGCTGCCACTCTGTCTCCGTCACTTGGCAACAGCTCAGTCGGCGGGTGCCGGAGCCCCTGCAGGCCCCCGCCAAGGTGCAGGCCTTGTTCCACGGTGACCGGCTCCTGGTCTACAGCTTCATTCCTCATTGCACACAGGTAAGGAAGCACACAGCGTGTTTGCCTGGGAGGAGCAATGTGCTTTACTAAGAAGTTCCTTTCCTTCCCTTTTTCTTTCCTCTTCTGGCCCCCCAAATCATATTATGCTGGCAAATTTCCTCCTTCTAGGAACAGAGTGGGTGGTTAACCAGGGGCCCTGGAGAGCCTTTAAATTTCCATTGCAGGAGGAAATCGACAAAGGAATCGCTGTTTAACTAGTGAAGACACTCTGGAGTAGAAAAGCTAATAAGGACATTTTTCCCTGGTTTCAGGCAACTCTGTGTGCATTGATTCAAGAGAAAGAATTTTCTACGATGGTGTCAACTACTGAACTTCAGAAGACAACTGGAACTGTAAGATTCAAAACTTAAAATGTGGACCCCAGTATTAGAAAGTTAGAATGATTTTATCTTTTCATATCTAATGCTCCGTGTGCTCTCTTTGTTGTTTGTCCATGTTGACATTTCTGTACAAATGAGGACACATTCCCTCAGTTTCCAATGCAGCAGTTGGTCATCTGGGGTCCTTGGGTCTAGTCATATCTGTATGGGCATCAGTGGGTGTGAATAACTGCAAGTAAATTTGGTATTTTGTGCATGAAAAAATTTTAGGGAGGTTCTCAAAGATGCCCGTGACTCAATGAAAGTTAAGTGCCACTGGTCCACCTATGTTATTTTAAAACGTTAAGTATAACAGTGCTACATCAAGAGTAAAACATATCTATCGAGGCTGGGTTTGTTTTTTCTACTTTTGGATTAAAAGCAAATGAATTAGCACTAAAAAGTTTACAGTATTTTTCGTAGTACTGACTCTACTACAGTTAGACCTGGAAAATTGCTAACTCCTCTGTGCTGTATACATAGCTTGCTAATCATAGGAATATTTGCATAGCCAGATAAACCATTCCCCAGGCATTTCTGGGTTTTGTTTTTTTGAAAAATAAAATTTGACTTATTTTTTGGCACTGAGTCAGTAATTATAACTTATTACTTGCCAGTGACTGATGTATAGAACTTAAGGGAATTTTTGTACTATTTTAAAAATTGAATGTAAGGTAGAAATAAAGTAAAAGGATTCTACCTGGGAAGAGGTCATTTCATAAAAATCAGTTTCTATAGTTGTACGTCTTCTGTGAAGAGTGGTCTGATCAATAGCACAAGTACGAGAGTAGGAATTCTCGTGCACAGCAGACATGGCCGTTGGCAATCAGCTCTGTCTTGTAGGCATCTGGGAGCGTGGAGACCACAGCCAGGCTTGGGCAGCATGGCGCTAAGCTGGCTCTTCTTCCTAATGTAGAACAGTTTAAAATTTTTGAAATAAATTGAATTAGCAAAATGGCCTTTTATAGAAAAGGCACTGAAAACAGATGGGTTGTTGTCAGGGGCTGGAGGCGACTGCATGGGGCACAAGGGACTTTTAAGGTGAAGGAACTGTTCTATGATTGTATTTCAGTGGTGGTCACACAACTGTGTACATTCGTTAAAATGCATCAAACTGTACACCTCAAAAGGGTGAATTTTAGTGTGTGTAAATGAAACTTCAATTTTATTTTTTTATTTCTTTTTAAAGATTTTAATGGGGAATTAGGGGAGGTGAACAGTGCTGGGGAATCAGGGAAGGGGAACAGATAAGTTGCTGTCCTTTTGTTCTTCAGTCTAGTTGTGGAGGACATCGCTTCACTGGCCCATGTTGGTATTTTCATTGCACTCTTCCTGGGTGAGGCAGTCACTTGCCGGCCATTGGACAGCTGCTCACGGCAGCTCATGGCAGCTCACGCCCGCTGCTGACCAGCCCCACTGCAGCCTACACCATCACCGGCGACTCATGGCAGCCCAGCTCCAGGTCGAGCTGTTGTTCACCATCTTAGCTGTAGAGGGCGCAGCATCACTGGCCCTAATGTGGGATCCAAACCCGGGCCCTGCTGCTCAGAGCTGGCGTCCAAAGCCAACTCTTAACCAATGCGCCACTCGGCCGACCCTGAAACTTCCATTTTAAAAATGGTTTTCTGTGTATGACTTCAATTAGAAGCCATTTGAATCTTTTTTTTCTTTGTTGCTTAAACAGATGATTCACAAGCTGACAGCACGAGCTCTGATCCGAGATTATGAAGATGGCATTCTCCATGAAAATGAAACGAATCATGAGGTTCGCTCTTTTCACAGTAAAAATCATTACGCATTGTTTTTGGTTCTTCTTAAATTGATTATCCATAGACATGTAGAGTAAGGACACTTGGACAGAGATGCATGGGGTGTCGGGGGTGCGGGGCACTCAGTAGCTGTTTGTTGAATTAATTAACAAAAGAACAGATGTCAGTGGCTTCCTGAGAACTCTGTGATAATTATACCCATCAGAGAGCAGCCAGAGGCGGGCTCAGAGAGCGCTGAGTGTCTATAATAGATATCACTGCAGATCTCAGATGCTGGCAGTGCTCATATCCCCTCTTCCTGATGAAAAGCCCAGGTGCAGAATGGGTGGGCAACCTTGCTCAGGACACACAGTAGAGCCAGAGCCCACCTTGCTCCCTCCTGGCCACCGTAGCGGCCCCACTGGTCCCTCTGGGCTGTGATCTTAAATGAGGTTAGGAGCCTTCAGACTCAATATCATCCCAAAAAGAAGGTATGAGCATGCCACACAGGGCCACCAACTCTTTTGCAAACAGTCATAGCTTGTGATACGTGGCCTGTGCCTTCACTGCTCCTTTGCTTCCCTTCCATTAGCAGCCTCATGTTCTCTTTGCTTGTGGCCCTTTTATCTCAGGGCGACTGGCCAGCCCTGCCACCAGATGGTCCTAAACAAGTTGCTCGCCTTGGAGCCCTTGTCATGAAAATGAGCGGTACAGACGGTCTGTCAAAGACTTCAGAAGCTCAGTACACTCGCGAGTGAGAGTTCTTTGTAACTACAAATGGCTTTATAAATAGAATTATTCTTTCTGCAGTTGATCCCATTTTGCAGAGAACATTGAGTCACCTACTTGAGATATTTAGACAGGGCCATGGACTCAACATTTTGTTTGAAATTCTAAATATGAAATGATTTACTTTCTATAGAAAAGCACCATTTAGATGACTTAGTGCTCATATATTGGGTTGTTGGAAAAGTCATGATGTATTTTGTCAATGTTTTTCAAAGGTCATTTATTTATATAAAGAACAAAGATCAATCAATGATATATTGCCCATTTTGTTCAATAACCTCTTGCCATCTTTCAATGAGCTTCATAATTCCTCGTTCATAGAAAGACCTGTCTTTATTTGTGAAAAACTGAACAAAGTGCTGATTTACAGCCTCATCTGAATTGAATGTTATACCACACAAGGAGCTTTGAAGAGAGCGAAGCAAGTGGAAGTCTGATGCAAGGTCAGGCGAGTATGGTGGGTGTGGCAACACATCCCATCCAAGCTCCAATAATTTTTGACGGGTAATCAAACTTGTGTGTGGTCTTGCGTTGTCATGATGGAACACAACTCCTTTACAATTAACAAGCTTTGGACGTTTCTGGATGAAGGATTCGTTTAAACTGTCAAATTGCCGACAGTACACATTCAAATTGATTGTTTGGTTCCTTGGTAGGAGCTCAAAAAACACAACTCCTTTAAAATCCCAACACACTGAGAGCATAAACTTCCTCTGATGAATGTCTGCTTTCAATGTTGTTTGAGGCAAATCATCACGTCGGGACCAAGACCGTTTGCACACCACATTGTTGTAAACAATCCACTTCTCATCACCAGTTATCAGTCGCTTCAAAAAAGGATCGTTTTCCTCACGTTTAATGAGCATATTGCAGATGTTCATACGCTCCGTCAAATAAACTTCTTTGAATTCATGCAGAACCCAAATATCGAGCTTGCTTATTGCTTACGTATCCCAGCTTCTTCAGGTGGTCGTGAATGCTTGAATGATGGATGTTCAATATTTATGCAATATCTCGTGTCATGTAACATGGGTTTGACTCGATCAGTGCCTTTATTTTGTCATCATCAACCTTGGTGGGCCTCCCTGACCGAAGAGCGTTATTGAGATCAAAATCACCAGCATGGAATTTCGTGAACCATCGTTGGCACTGACTTTCTTTGTTTTAAAAAAAAAAAAAAAAGATTTTATTGGGGAATTGGGGGAGGGGAACAGCATTGGGGAATCGAGGAAGGGGAACAGACAGGTAGACAAATTGCTGTTTTGTTCTTCAGTCTAGTTGTGGAGGACGTCGCTTCACTGACCCATGTTGGTATGATCTTTGTGCTCTTCCCAGATGAGGCAATCGGTCACTGGTCACTGGTCGGCCGCTCACTGCGGCTCACAGCAGCTCTCACTGGCTGCCAGCCACTCATGCTGGCTGTCAGCGACTCCTGTAGCTCATGGCAGCCCACTGCAGCCCCACTGAAGCTTATGCCATCTCTGGTGACTCACAGCAGCCCAGCTCCTGGTCGAGCTGTTGTTCATCATCTTAGCTGTATAGGGCACAGCGTCACTGGCCCTTAAAGTGGGATCCGAACCGCGGCCCTGCTGCTCAGAGCTAGTGCTCCCAAGCGAGCTCTTAACCAACTGAGCCACTCGGCTGGCCTGGTACTGACTTTCATGTAGAGCATTGTCACCATAAACTTTATGCAACTTTTCACAAGCTTGACATGTGTTCTTCCCTTGATGGAAGTAAAACAGTAAAATATGGCAAAAATGCACAATTTGGTCTTCCATCTTCAACTTGTTGTAAAATCTCCAAAACTCAACCAAGTGGTTCAAATTTTTTTTAGAACTGTCAGCTGTCTAATGACATAGCAATAACATAGATGTGAATGACTCTAGTACTTCCAAAAATGAACTAGTGCCATCTGTTGCAAACATGCTTCATGACTTTTCTGACAACCCAATAATTGGTCCTACATAGCTAAATAGTGGAAAATAAAACAGGACATGATTCATGTGTTTTATTCTATCTTAGATGAAGAAGCAGATCTTAAAGTCTCTGATTATTCAACTCAGTAAAGAAAACTCTCTCATCACACAGTTTACAAGCTTTGTGGCAGTTGAGAAAAGGGTATGTATTCTGTTCATTCATGTTATTTTATTTATATTTACATATTAACAAAATTATCTTTGCTCTGACTGTCACAAAATCCATGTCTTTGGCATTGAAAAGCAGGCAGGGTCATGGGGGGAGGGTCGTCAGGCCAGGGCCTCGAATCCACGAAGGCCTCAGCGTGAGGGCTCACAGTGACCTCTCAATGTGATACATATGTCATTATTTTTAATGTTATAATTATTAATTAGTTACATGTGTACTTTTAAGATTTACTACAATTTTGTTACATTTTTGGCACTTCTCATCTTTTATTAATCTAAGACCTTCAAAAAATAGAAAAGGCCCAGGCTCCCCTTACCCTCTAAAGCCCTTTGTCCTTCATCAGTGTCTGGCACTTAGCACAGCGCCCATAGCCAGCAGGAGCTCAGTAAAGAGGAAAGCCACTCACTCAGTCTCCGCCTCTTTCTCCCTCACTAGTGGCCCAGGACATGTGATCCAATCTGATACCCAACATATTCCAAACCAAACTTTCACAGGGCTTTTGAATGTTAAATAATAATTTCTTTTGATAATGCCCATTTTATTTTTTACCTAACTGTGATTCAATATAGGATGGTAATGAGTCACCTTTTCCTGATACTCCAAATATTTTGGAACTTATTGCCAAAGAAGATGTCGATTTCCTGCCATACATGAGCTGGCAGGAAGAGCAGCTGGATGCCATCATGCCACAGGTAAGTGTTAATTACCACATACACTGATACTGTGTTTTTGTGATCCTATGATGGTGAGGGGAATCTTTTGCTAAAATAGTACCCTTATACTTGGATATGCAGAAATATACATATATTGTCTCTCTGATGATGGAAAATATTTGCACATTTATGAAAAGGCTGTCACATTACTGAGAAAGTCACCATATATATATATGTAAAATACAAAAAGAGAATAAACATGGCTCTGCTTCATTCAGAGACAAACTGTCACCAGGAAGCTCAAGTCATTTGGTCTCAGTTATGTAAAGGTTTATCCTGAAAGTAGTGCTAAAAGTCTTTTCTAATAACCTAAACTTACCACCAATATGTTTACAGTTTATAGGGCTTCATACTGTGGCCTTTACAGCCAGAAACATAATAGAAATTGAGAAACATGACCTTAATAAAAATTGAAAGGCATATTCAAAAGCAAAAGAACAAAACAGTGCTCTTAAGTATCCAGATTAGAGAAGTAAAATTGCTACATTTTAGGAATTTAGGTTCTAAGGAAAAAATTAAAGGGGGACGAATTTTGGGAAAATATAATATATGCAGCTTTGATTTTCTTGGATCCATTTTAAAGTTATGATGTGAGTTAAGAATATAAAAATACATTAGAGATTATTTGCTTTACTCATAAAATCATGTTTAGTTTGTTTTAAGAAGGTAAAGAACAATACAACATCAACAAAACGAAACCACAAATGTTTACTTGCATGAGCTGTGAATAAACCAACACTGTTCTGAAAAGCTAAAATCAAGGAGGTCTTTGAATGGTGTTTCCAAAAAGTGAAAGAGACTTAGACATATGCTAGATGAAATCCAAAGACAGTGATAAACTGAAAAAAAAATTTTCCAATACAGACAGATTTTCTTAATATATCAAGAACTCCCATGAATTAAGAAAAAGATCAGTCATCCAAGTGAAAAACAGGCAAAGGGCTTGATCATAAATAAGGAAATAATGTGGCTCTTGAACATAGGAAAAGCTGCTTAGCCTCATTATTGCTAAGAGAAATGCAAATTAAAACTTCAGAGATCTATTCTTTTATCTGTCAGGCTGGCAAAGATCAAAAAAGAGAGATGAAAGTCAGTAAAATGTGGTGGTAAGAACACAGGGGCTGGGCTGACTTCCCTCATGTGACCTCCTCAGTGCTCTGGGCCATGTCCTGGAATGAGAGTAGTACACAAACCTGCCTCACAGGGTTGATGTGGAAAGTGAAGGAATCAATGCACCTCAATGGTAGCTATCGTCACTGGGACCAGCCCACAAGCTGATGGCCTAGGAAGTCAGCACAGCTTCTGTGCAGCTCTTAGAGTGAAGCAGCGTCTGTGTGTGCTGCTATGGCAAGGTTCCCCAATGCATTAGCAAGGGAAGTAGCGTGGAGAACAGTGTCAATAACATGCTACCCTTTGGAAAGACAAAAATTAAAGAAAGGACATTTCTTTGCTTATTTGTTCATTTCCTTATTTTCACATTTCTGTATGTTTCTGCTTTTTGGAGTGAGACGCTAGGAGCTGGTGAGAGAGCTTGTCTCCAGGGAAGTCCACTGGGTGACCAGGAGGTTTTGAGGGCTTGATTAGTATAGTGTACCATTTCATGTATTTTGAATCTTGTACCATGGGCATGGATTGCCCACTCAATAAATGAATAAACACTAAAAAAACAATCAATGAATAAACACTAAAAAAACTACAAATAAACAAAGAGTTTGGGGGAGTGCAGGAAGAGTGGGAGGTGTGTGTATGCTGAACACATTGTTTAGCCAGGCTCAGGGCAGACCCCCAAAGACAGTGTGTGTGTTGACAGTATTGGTCTGAAGTCTTCCAGACCCCACTTCAGGGAATGTGGCTCAGGGATCCTTAAAGGAAAAGGAAGGAACGGGACTGCACTGAGGGGCCGTGACCTGTGCTCTCGCCGTCATTCCCACAAGGGGCCATTGGAGTGCCATGATTTGGAAAAACATTGATGCACAACTCATAATCAGCTGCTGTCCTTGAAACCAGACAGCCTTATTGTCAAAATAGGCCCTTGAAAATGTATATTTATTTTAAATATGTGTCAAACACACAAAAAAGGTCTGGAGAGATCCATGCCAAACAGAGACTGGGTATGAGATTCTGTGTGAGATTTTCATATCCTTCTTTATGTCTACCTGTGTTTTCTAATGTCCTCATAGTGCATGTGTATTGTTTATAAAACCTTTAAATTTATTTTCAAAATTGGCTCTACATTCATTTGCATTTTATTTTACTGTAGTGATAATGAATTATTTCATACTAATTTTGCAAATGCTCTGGACCTTAATACTTCCATGATCCAAGCCCATAAGATGAAAAATTATAAATTACAAAATTACAAATTAAATTGATGACCCGATAGTTTGTCATTTTAGCTACAATAATTTTTCAAATGAACCATCATCTAATTTAGCCAAAATATTAAAGTCGTTGTGACTCTCCCGCACGGTTTATTTTACTTACCAAGATGTGACAAGGAAAGAATTCCACTTGGAATGGTGTCAGGTCAGATCTGTGACGGGCAGCCAGAGAGCAGGCCCTAGAAGAGCCCCAGCCAAGGAAGAGGCAGAGACTTTATAAAAATAACTTCCAATCTAATTTTTAAAGTCAATTATTTTAAAAGTTCAATACTTTAACTGTTATTAGCAATAAATCGAGTGCTCCGACTGAAATTAGAGCCCTCTATTTAAGCATTCTCTCTCTGAGGGCCTGCCTTTGTCCCTTGTAGATAATGGTGGTAAACATAATCGATGACTGTGAACTTGGAGGGAGAGAGGAGGAAAGTGAGAAATTTTGGTAAAGGGAAGCATCATGCTGGGAAGTACATTTTCTTGTTTATTTGGTAGAATTGTTTTTTGCATAGTCACATGGTTCAAACTCCAAACTACAAAAAGGGAGACTGAATCCTTCCAAATTTCCTCATTCCCCCATTTCCCCTCCCCAGAGGCACCCAGGTTTATTGGCTGCTCGTGATTTCTTTCCAGGGTAGCACATGCATGTATGAGCTAAATTTGAACTTTCCCATCTGTTTACAGGTATGTACTATACACAGTGTATACTGCACACACTGTTCTATACATTGTTTTTAATCTGTACCTTGGAGATACACTGAGGAGCGGCTTCCTTATTTTTATGGCTGAATAGAATTCTGTAATATGGATTTATAAGAGTTAATTAAGCTAAGTCCTTCATCAATGGGCATTAAGTTTGTTTCCTGCCTGTTACAAACAATGCTACGAGAATAACCTTGCCACATATGTTATTTCCCATGTGTTGTAGTGTATTTGTAGGATATAACTCTACAAGCCAACTCCAAAAGCCAGAGGATATGTGTATTTTCAGTTTTAAATAGCTAGGGAAACTCCACTACTGACTGGGATGGAGTAATATCATGCATTTAGGAACTGGCTGTATTCCCCCACCTTAAATAACTAAAAATATGTGACAAGCATATTTGACTGGACAAAATATATGGAACAGTGGTTTTCAGACAGAGCAGGACCGTGCTCCTTCAGAGTTGAACATGAATAAGGGGCATCCTGGGGTTGTCAGCCCGCTGCCTGGGAAGAGTCCCACACAGTAAGTAGCCCACGGATGGCAGGCCCAAACAGAGCCTGATAGTGTCTCTGCGTTAGGGGCACAGTTTGCAGGTCAGGAAGGCCAGGATGGCTAGTGTTAGGAAGCAAAGTACGGAGAGGTGAGAAGGGCACAGACAGAGCCCCCGACACCTTCTGGGGGGTCCCTTTCTAGTCCTCGGCTGAGTCCTGATCAGTGTATGTGAGAGGGAACAACCGAGGCAGAGGAAGAAGTACCAGACAGAAGCGGCGGGACCATCATCCCGCAGCCCACACTGGCTGGGAATAGTTTGCACGCCCACCGCCAGCGTGGGAAGGTGTAACAGAGCACCCAAGAGGCAGCTGCTCCAGACCATAGGCCAAAACCAAGGATCCAGACTAAAAACTATTCTCATTCCACCTGAAAAGGAAGACTCAAAAGTATCAAACTATTTCCAAGGAAATGAACCATGTCCCAGAACCAAGCTGTAGACCATGTAAATGGATTTTTTAAAATATCAGCACCTCAACAGTGTAAAATTGACATGTCTAGCATCCATTTAAAAATTACCAGGCAGGGGCCAGCCAAGTGACTCAGTTGGTTAAGAGCACAAGCTCTGAGCAACAAGGTCGCCGGTTCGATTCCCACATGGGCCAGTGAGCTGCACCCTAGCTGAGCTGCCCTGAGCTTCCAACAGGCATCCAGATGGCTCAGTGGTTAGAGCATGCGCTCTTAGCAACAAGGTTCCTTGTTCGACTCCCACATGGGATGGTGTGCTATGCCCACCCGCACATAAGTTTGATCACTGCACCTTGAGCTGAGTGGCAGCTTGCCGTTGGGCAATCAGATGTCAAAGACTTGGAGGTGAGCTAGTTGCACCCTCCACCGCTAAGATTGAAGGACAACTTGGCTGTTCCCCTTCCCCAATTCTCCAACACTGTTTCCCTTCCCCAACTCCCCAATAAAATCTTTAAATAAATAAATAAATAAATAAATAAATAAAAATTACCAGGCAGGCAAAGATGTAGAAAGATGACCTATAATGAGGAGAAAAAACAATCGATTAAAACAGCTATTATAAATATACTCTGTATGTTGAAGAAGGCAGACAGAGGACTGAGCATGTGAACCAGAGATATGGAAGATAAAAACAGACCCAAATTGAATTTCTAAAGATGAAAAATACCATGTCTGAGATAAAATACACTGGATGTGACTCATAGCAACTTAGGCACTACAGAAACCCTTCATGATGGGAGCTGAAAAATGTGTTTCCCCGTTTGCCTTTGCTGTGTGTGTGTGTGGTTTTTTTTTTTTAGGCTTATTTTTATTTTTAGCTTAAGTTTACCAAAAACAATTCAATGATTTCATGTTATTTCCTTACTTAAAACTCAAGCTACCGGGCCGGCTGAGTGGCGTGATAGTTAAGAACTGGCTTGGGGGCCGGCCGAGTGGCGCGATGGTTGAGAACTCGCTTGGGATGCCAGAGGGCCCCGGTTCGGATCCCACATATGAGGGCCGGTGACACTGCCCTCAATAGCTAAGATGCTGAACGGCGGC
>NW_017731528.1:1398961-1414659 GCF_001890085.2 Hipposideros armiger | reverse complement strand
AACTTGGGCCAGTGAAGCAACGTCCTCCACAACTAGACTGAAGAACAAAATGACAGCAACTTGTCTGTTCCCTTTCCCCCAATTCCCCAGCACTGTTCCCATCCCCCCAATTCCTCAATTAAAAAAACACACACACAAAAAAAAACCTCAAGCTACCTTCAGAAAGAGGGTGGAGGGAAAAAAATAGAGATTTAAAAAAACACCCTAGTCAATAGCACCTTGTAGAATACACAAGACAGCATTCCTTTCAGATTCCAAAGGAAGCATTTCAAACATTAAAAATATAAAAACAAGTAGCTATTTAAATGTGCTTTGGTTTTATATGATCTTGCTTGAGGTTTGTTTGTTTGTTTGTTTTTAAGATTTTTTTTTAATTGGGGATTTGGGGGAGGGGAACAGTGTTGTGGAATCAGGGAAGGGGAACAGACAAGTTGCTGTCCTTTTGTTCTTCAGTGTAGTTGTGGAGGACATCACTTCACTGGCCCATGTTGGTATTATCATTGCGCTCTTCCTGGGTGAGGCAGTCGCTCCCGGGTCATTGGACGGCCTCTCACGGCAGCTCACAGCAGCTCACGGCAGCTCACGGCAGCTCACGCCATTGCCAGAGACTCATGGCAGCTCAGCTCCAGGTCGAGCTGTTGTTCACCATCTTAGCTGTAGAGGGCGCAGTGTCACTGGCCCTCATGTGAGATTCGAATAGGGGCCCTGCTGCTCAGAGCTGGCTTCCCAAGCTAACTCTTAACCAGCGCACCACTCGGCCGTCCCAGCACTGAGTTTTTAAGTGTGTGAACAATTGGTATGCAGATTTTTAAATTAATTTTTGAAAAAGCAGAAACTACCCTTAAAATTAACTGATCTCATATATAGCACAGAAGGAAAAAAATCATCTTAAAAAATACTTCAGAGATCTGACACTAAAGACTCAAAGCATAAACTCGTGTGGTGAGAATACAGATGACTTCCAGGATGAGGTCTTCAGCCAAGTCACATTCCCAGACTTGAGGTTCCTGGTCAATCTAATTGATGAATATCAATTTCTATGATTCATCCTCAAGAACAGAGTAGCTTTCATATTAAATATTTTGAAAATAGGGAGAATGCTACATGCTTTGGAAAGTAACGTTCCTGGAAATTTTATATAAAACCATCTTGACTTGCCTTTTGTATTTTAATGTTGTTTATCTTTTTGTCATGCAGGTTTTTAACGTAGTCACATTTAGGTTTCTTGGTTCTGTTTTCTATCATTTTGTTTTTTGTTTTTTTTAGAAATATCTTCCTGTTCAGAGGTTATGCTTTTTAAAAATTTCCCCTTATTTATTTCTTTAAGTGGATTTATGGTTTCATGTTTACATTTAATTTTCCACCCAACTGCACTCTGTCCTCATATAATAGGAAGTATAGAACCAACTTCATTCTTTGCGAGATGGCTGCCCCCTTTTCCTAACACCATTAATTGAGTAATTCTACTTTCCTCCCATTGACTTAAAATGCCATCTTTATCATCTATTAAATTCCTATATGTTTTAGGATCATTGCTGAACCATGTGTTCTGTTCTGTTGATCTGTTATAATTATTGTAATTTCATAAAATGCTTTAATAAGTCTAGCCCATCTCTATTTTTCTTTTTCAGTTTGCTTATCTAATTAAAAACATGTTTTTTTATCAGATAAACATTATTTTTAACTATTACTTTGCAATGTTTGTGTTGTCATATTAGTTATTTAAATGTACACTTGAAACTTGACTGAGTTGGGAAAGGACTACTTTTTTTTTTTAAAGATTTATTGGGGAAATGGGGGGAGGGGAACAGCGCTGGGGAATCTGGGGAAGGGGAACAGAGAAGTTGCTGTCCTTTTGTTCTTAAGTCTAGTTGTGGAGGACATTGCTTTGCTGGCCCAAGTTGGCACCATCATTGCGCTCTTCCCGGGAGAGGCAGATCAGTCGCCGGCAAGCCAGACGGCCGCTCACAGCAGCTGCTGGCCACTCACGCTGGCTGCCAGCTACACACGGTAGCTTATGGCAACCCACTGCAGCAGGGGACTGCAGCCTATGCCGTCGCTGGTGACCCACAGCAGCCCAGCTCCAGGTCGAGCTGTTGTTCAGCATTTTAGCTGTAGAGGGCAGTGTCACTAGCCCTCATATGTGGGATTCGAACCGGGGCCCTCTGGCATCCCAAGCCAGTTCTTAACCAACACGCCACTTGGCCGGCCCAGGACTACTTTTTGTAAATAGCTCATTTAATTGGTAAAATTAGAGGCTAGCCAATTCCAAAATACCTCAAGGACCTGTAATTCATATAAAACTGGATTTTATTTACATGCAACTTTTTAAGGAATATTCTTTAAATTATATTCAAACAATAGTAGTAACATAGCACCCATCATTCCCTTTTGTTGTATATTTTGTTCATATTCTGGTATAAAGATATATTCATTTAGTTACTTTAAAGCTTTTGAAAAAATTTTTTCAGTGTTCTCATTTTCTTAATATAGCTGGAATGCAGTAAAGGACTGGAATAATCTAGTTCAAGTTGTCAACTTATTTAAGGGCTAATTCATATAATGTGTGATACTGCTAGTTGTAAAATCTTGGGCAAGTCACTTCTATGGTCCTCAGTTAAAATGAGAGGTGTTTAAAATTCTGTGATTGTGATAACCAAGAGAAAGATCTGTGACAGATATACCGCTGACATTCTCTCAGATTCCATATGTGTAAAATGAGGCTGTTTCACTTAAATGATCTTGACTAGCTCCTCTTTTCAACGCCCTGGAATAAGCAGTTCCTTGACTCTTGGGAAGGCAGCTATATGGAAAGACATTTGCTTGGTTGTTCATTTTATTCTGTGTTTTCCCTAACATCACAATTTTTTCTTTTGGGCAGCCTCTTTCAGCATCCTCTGAATGGCATGAAGAATTCCTATGTAAACATTTCACTAAAAGAAAACTTAAATCATCTAAAGTGGAAGTTTTTGAAGATTTTGAATTTCTTAGCTTAGGTTTCCAACAACCAGAAGAAGCTTTAACACTTGATTTTGAACGTAGAGATGTGGAAAAGCCATTGGATTTAAGTCAGATTAATTCACTTAAACACGAAAGAATTAAAGCACGGTTTACAAAAGCCATTTCACCAAAAATGGCTGCTCCTAGGTCTTTTGCTGCTCCTGTTTCAGCCCATTTGATAGCTGCCTGCTCTGCTCCCAATCCTCCCCGCTTACTTGCTCAGAGCTCTCTTTTTGGTTCTCTTGCTAGTCCCAAACAGTTTGGTCCATCTAAGAATGACCAAGGCCTGAAGACTAGCCTTCGTACTGACACTTCCCTTGAGTGGGGTTCTCCTCCCAGACTGCCACCTTTTGGTTCTTCTCCTGGTTTGGCTTTTTCAGCTGCCTCGCTTAGCTCCAGACAGCTTGATCTACCTGAAATTGATGATGGCATCTGTGGTTATGCTGGCCCTTCCTTTGAGTTGGATTCTCCTCCACAGCAGAATTTTTTGTTTTCTTCTATACCTCCTCCCCACCCTGGAGGGGTTAGCTTTCCTCCTCTCCCTCTACCAGGAGGGGTTGGCATTCCTCCTCCTCCTCTTCCTCCTCCTCCTCCTCCTCCTCCTCCTCCTCCTCTACCAGGAGGGGTTAGCTTTCCTCCTCTGGCTGATTCCTCTCCTCTTCATTTCCCAAATTCCCCAGCTGCCTTGAGCACCAGTCACAAGCAGCCAGTACATTTAATGGACCTTGATATTCCTGCCAGAACTGCTACATGTTGGGGAGAATCATCAGATTCTCCCCAACATGTAGGCCTGGCTGCCTTAAGTTGTTCTGACACAGAAAATGATGAAAATTGGAGTGATTCTTCCCAATATACATGTCTGGGTTTTTGTGAAACAGAAAATGATGAAAATTCTTTTGAAATACAAAGTGATGAAACACGAAGATTTCCGGCAAGTAGGCTTTTTAAAGGGATGACAAAATTTGATATAACAAGAAGAGATTTTACTGCAAGATTTCAGGCACTAGAAGATGAGGACAACATAGTCTGCAAGCAAAGCTGGAGGAATTTTGTGCCTTGGACTGAACTCTTCAGTCTGCAAACAGAGGTATTAGTCTTATTTCTCTTGTGTCTGTGGTTAATTGGCTTCATAGTTTAGAACAGTGCTACTCAAAGTAGCTGGGCATCAAACTGTGTGTGAGCAGGGCATAGTGAGTTAAGGGACTTGTGCCAGAATGTAAATCAACACATTGCTTCCCTTACTGAGAAAATCTTGTTTAAAAAGAGGGGCGGAGGGGGGCGACAATTGAACAAAACGGTGTGCTCAATGATGACTGTTTATCTATCTACTTACAACCTTTAGGCCAGAGTAACATGCTTGTGAATGTTAATATTCTTCAGATGAAAATTAGCCTCCCAGAGTGGGTCATGGGGTAAGACCTTAATCCCCTAGGTTCTAGAACTGATGAATTGCAAGTCCAGTAAAAGCCCCAGTTGTGAGGTAGAGCAAGGTACTGGGAGTATAATCCAAGTATTTTCACAAACGGCCTTGGGAATGTTAGTCAACGTGTAAGATTGTGTTAGAGCTAATCGTTCCATTTGTGAAGTTAATAAAAAAAAACACCCCATGAATTTAGCTCCTGCAAGGTACCAAGACCGACTATGACACCTGTAGTTATTTATTTTGCTGTAGTTTAATAGCAAAAGCAACATGATTTAGCATAAGACTTGGTTTGAATCCCACCCCTGCCACTTTGTGTTTTGGGGCAAGTCAGGTCACCTTTTTGAGTCTCAGTTTCCTCATCCTTATAATGGGAATAATAACAGTGTCTACCTCGAGTGGCTCTGAGGTTTAAACAAGATGGTAACAGCTGCCCAGCTCCCTCACCTGAAGGAATGTACGTGATGAAAGCAGTGTAGGAAACGGGGAGAGCCATTGCTATCTGTGGACCCTGGAGCCAGACTGCTGGGGCTTAAATCTTGGTTGTGCTGCTTGTTGGCTGTGTGACTGGACAAGTTCTCTAACCTCTCTGTTCCTCAGTGTCCTCAATCTGCAAAGTGGGTATAGTAATAATACCTCCACAGGAGTGGCTGAAAAGATAGAACAGTACCTGGCTCTAGTCAGTGCTGGTTGGCTCATATTGTCACTGCTGTTATTTTCAAATTATTGCCATAGATCCTTTAACATGCCCACCTGCCTATGACATCATCCTCCTTTCTGCTCCCTATATGAGTCCCCCTGGGGCCCCAAGTCTGTCTGCTTCAAGGTTAGAATCCCCATGTTGATGTTTACCTCACTCTCGTGATCACAGCCTTAACAGCAGTGACTCTTAGCTGCAGTGGGTGGGAGACAGTGAACACAAGGAAGGTAGTTTCAAATAGCATGCTCAACATAATTTTATATTTAGTAAAAAATTGTCATTTGCATGTTTCAGACATCGTAAGGACATGTTTTTAATGTTGAACCAAAGGTTTGGTGCTATTTAAAAGTCTGAGAGAGGGCCGGCCGAGTGGCTCAGTTGGTTAAGAGCTTGCTCAAGAGTTTGAGCTCTGAGTAACACCAGTTCGATTCCCGGCCCAAGTTGAGCAGCCGCTGAGCTGCCAACAGATGGCAGGATGGCTCAGCTTAAAAATAATAATAAAAAAACAATAATAATAAAAGTCTGAGAAACATTGCTTCAAAACATTGCTAGAAGAAAAAAATACATAATACTGTTGTTAAAAATCTCTACACATGAACCTCTTTTCAGACTTTTTATAAATGCCACCAGATGCTCAGTGTCCATAATATCTATGAGATTACCCAAAACACTGTGTCACTAGTATTTGAAGAACTTTGATTTTACAGTAATAAAAATTTTAGAAAATCTTAATAAACTAAATTAAACTAATTGGAAACTTATTCATCCCATAGCTTCTTATGGGATAAAATTTCAAGAATGTGGCTTAAACTTGTTTTCTTAACTTCTTAGGATGGCTTCTGGAAACTTACGCCAGAATTGGGATATATATTAAACCTTAATACAAATATTTTAAACAGCTTTCTTGAACAAAAAGGCATTCGATCTCTAGGTAAGTCACTGTTTTTCTGTTCATTAAATGACATGCTCTTAATGGTTATAAATTTTTTGTAAACTAGTGTAGTAATATAATAATTATGTAAGTTACATATGAATGGAATTATATTTGTTAATCATCAAAGGAAACAGGTGACTAGTAAGATCTAAATCTTAAGCAGCTTAACACAAAGATTACTCTGTTGCCCATATCACAAGTCAGTATTGGCCAGCAGGGAAGTGCCACTCCACATAGTCATTTTCAGACCATACTGTGGCTCTGCCATCATCAACGTGTGTCTTTAAAATTACTCTGGTGGAAAGAAAAGAAGAAAAAAAGATGACTGTGGCATCGTCTACATGGTAGACAGGAAGGAGAGAGAGAAAATGTAGCGTGAACTAGTCACAGAGTCCCACCCAGAGGCAAGAAGCTGGGAATTGTGCTTTAGTTTTGTGCCAGGAAGAAAGAAGAGCTTCGGGGAGCACCAGTCAGTCTCCCCAGCGCATGCTGTTCAAGCTCTCTGGACCTGTTTCTTTTAATGACAATGAACGGGATGGACGAGGAAGTCCTAGACATCCTCAAAAAGCAAGTGGTTTGAAGGGCAAGTGCTAGCTAGCCCTAGGTTAAGAGATTTTTCTAAAAGAAAATAAAGATTATTAAACAACTAGCCAGTATTCATTGAACAGCAGTGTCTATCTACCCCGCCATCTCCTCTAAAGTTTTCAGGTTCCAGGCCTGTTCCAGGGTCAGCATACTCTTCGCCTGTTTGACTTGCACTAGACTAAAAAAGGATTTATGAAAATTTACATGAGGAGAGAGTTCTAGAATGAAGAGCTTGTACCTGATTAACGGTCCTGCCAATAACATTTACTAGCTCTGGACAAACTATTTGAAAGCTTCTCTCTGAAGGTCTGGAATACAATTTAAAAGGCAGGCAGAAACAGGAGGGGACGCGGTCCTTGAAAGAAGGGAAGTAACCATATCATTGATCTGGTTTTTCACTTGAAGGCACTTCTCAGTTCCTGAGACACACGGGGTTTAGAATTGAAAAAGAAGATCTCAATGGTATAATGACATAGGGGTTGGAGTTCCAGGCTGCCAGAGTGACTGGAAGTTAAGGGCAAAAATCCTAGAAAGAGGGGAACTCTGAAACCTGCACACAAGTTCCCTCAGTCCTTGGCTGTCCCCTAACCTTGAGGTCAGGGTGTGACCTCAAGGAATCCAGAAAGAAGCAAGAGCTGAGCAAAGGTTTCAGCTGCTGCCCAGTGTTGGGGAGACAGAGTTTGGGTTTCAAATGACTGCAAAATAGAGAGACTTGATAAACACCTTAGGCATTCCATTAAAACCCAAAAGGACCGTATAAGGACCATGTCTAATGATTGAGCACTGTACCACAGATGTACTTTTTAATCAATGGTGCTGGGACCACCAGACAATAAGGGAAAAAGTACACTTTGTTTGACTCTACCTTACACATACTCAAAAATCACTTCCAAATAGATTGAAGACTTTGGTGTGAAAGGCAAACCATAAAACTTTTAGGAGAAAATGTGGGAAAGTATCTTTGTGATTTTAGGATAGGGAAGATTTTTAAAAACTTTTTATTTTGAAATAATTTTAACCTTGATGAAAAGTTACAAATATAGTACAAAGAATACCCATATACCTTCACCCAAATTCCCCAGACATTAATATTTGGAAACATTTGATTTATCATTCAGAGAGAAATTTCTTAATGCAAAAAATAAATACAAAAAGGAAAAAATTATTAAGGTAGGCTGCATTAACATCAGAAATGCCTTTTCATTAAAAACGAATAAAATTTAAAACATGAAAAGACATACACACAGGAATAACATATTTGCAACACAGATAAACAGTGTATAAACAAGTTACAAACCTTGGTAGAACTAAGTGATGAGCACAAATGTCAGCTCAGTGGGTGTTTCTAAGAGGGAGCAGAGGAGAATGGGACTGGGACACAGCTCACAGACACTCCCAAGGTACTGATTATGTTCTGTTTCTTCTTTCTTTCTTTTTTTTTTTTAAAGATTTTTTTCTTTTAATTGGGGAATTGGGGGAGGGGAATGGCGCTGTGGAATTGGGGGAAGGGGAACAGACAAGTTGCTGTCCTTTTGTTCTTCAGTCTAGTTGTGGAAGATGTTACTTCACTGGCCCAAGTTGGCACCATCATTGCGCTCTTCCCAGGCGAGGCACATCAGTCGCCGGCTTCTGGACGGCTGTGGCCAGCTGCTGGCTGCTCACGCTGGCTGCTGGATACACACGGCCCATGGCAACCCACTGCAGCAGGGGCTGCAGCCTACGCCATCGCCGGCGACTCATGGTAGCCCAGCTTCAGGTTGAGCTGTTGTTCACCATCATAGCTGTAGAGGGCAGTGTCACTGGCCCTCATATGTGGGATCCGAACCGGGGCCCTCTGGCGCCCCAAGCCAGCTCTTAACCAATGTGCCACTCGGCCGGCCCTATGTTCTGTTTCTTAAAAAGTGTAGGTGGATACCACCTCATACCCCTTAGGATGGCTACTATCAAAAACAAAAACAAAAAATGGAAAATAACAAGTGTTGGTGAGGATGTGGAGAAGTTGGAACCCTCAGTGGGTGGGAATGTAAAATAGTGCAGCCGCTATGGAAAACAATATGGCGGCTCACCAAAAAAATTAAAAATAGAGCTACCATATGATTCAGCAATTTCATTTCTGGGCACATACCCAAAAGAATTGAAAACAAGGCTCAAAGAGACATTTGCACAGACATATTCATAGCAGCATTATTCACAAGAGCCAAAAAAGTAGAAGTGACCCAAATGTCCATTGATGAATGGATAAAGAAAATGTGATATATACATATAAAGGAATATTAATCAGCCTTAAACAGGAAGGAAATTTTGACATGTGCTACAACATTATGCTAAGTGAAATTAGCCAGACACAAAAGGACAAATACTGTATGATCCCACTTATATGAGGGACATACAGTAGTCAAGTCCATAGAGACAAAGCCGATGATGTTTGCCAGGGGCTGGGAGGAGGTGGGAATGGGGAGATAGTGTTTAATGGGTACAGATATCAGTTTTTCAAGATGAAAGAGTTCTAGAGATGGATGGTGGTGATGGTAACAGAACAGTGTGATAGCACTGAAGTGTACACTTAAAAATCGTTAAAATGGTAACCTTTATGTTATGTTTATTTTACTATTTAAAAAATTATAAATGGGTAGTTCATACTTTGGTATTTATTATATTATTCATACCCTATAAATATATTATTATCAGTTGTATCTACTCAATATTAATTTTTTTAAATTTAAGTGTATGCTTGGGAAGATTTGAGATATATTTTTGAGAAAGAAATATCAGGCTTTGATGGGTTGAGTGGGGGCAGTTGAGAGAGAGGAGGATTGAGTATGGGAAGGGAAAACATCAACTGTAGACTGAGCCTGGTAAAACACTAATAGAGTTATGTTTTGGATATTTAAAGTCTGACATGCCTGGTACACATTGGAAAGAAAGCCATAGTTGGTGACAAGAGACTAGAGCTCAGGTAGAGGTCAGAATTGTGAAGACTGGGAGACCAGCAGTATTTGAAGACATGGGCCATGGGCTTGTATGAAGCCACCTAAAATAGAGGGTCACCTAGAACAGAGGAGAGGATGTAGGGCCATATTTGGGCACACCACTATCTAGTGGTTACACAGAACAACAACTAGCAAAGAGACTGAACAGGAATGGCAGAGAAATAAGACGAGTATGGTGTCACAGGTACCAAGAGGTGAAATTTCTTTATGGGTTTTCCCAGTGTTGCTCTGTATATCTCCAGATTATCCATGGTATTTTTCTGTATGCATGTGTTTTTCTGCCTTTTTTCCTCTATGTGTAGTTTCAAGATGTCTGATTTTTTTTCTCTGACTTGTTTTTATATCTCTCTATCCAGCTTTCTTTCTCTTTTATCCTCATATTTGTTTCTCTTTTGTTTTTCCTTCCCCTTCTGAATTTATTTTTTAAATGACTCTGATATACTATTTAGGTACTTTATAATTTTATTATTTGTGGTATTGTTGAATAGATGTATATGTTCTTTATTATTTTTTGTTTTCAGTTCTATATGTTGCTTTTTTTAAAGATTTTTTTTATTGGGGAATTGGGGGAATGGGAACAGTGCTGGGGAATTGGGGGAAGGGGAATAGACAAGTTGCTGTCCTTTTGTTCTTCAGTCTAGTTGTGGAGGACGTTGCTTCACTGGTCCAAGTTGGAACCATCATTGCGCTCTTCCCGGGCGAGGCAGATCAGTCACCTGGCTTCTGGACGGCCGTTCACTGCGGCTGCTAGCTGCTCACTCTGGCTGCTGGCTACACATGGTAGCCCATGGCAACCCACTGAAGCAGGGGCTGCAGCCCACGCCGTTGCCGGCAACCCACGGCAGCCCAGCCCCAGGTCGAGCTGCCTGCCGTTCAGCATCTTGGCTGCAGAGGGCAATGTCACCGGCCCTCATATGTGGGATCCGAACCGGGGCCCTCTGGCATCCCAAGCCAGTTCTCAACCAATGCGCCACTTGGCCGGCCCCTGATTTGGGTTCTTAGAGAAGTTATCTGACAGAAATCCTAAAAAGAAAGTAAAAGTTTAACACAGGTTTATTAAGTATTTCTTGGAAAATGAGTTGAAAATTGCAAGCACTGAATACTTTTTAAGGCATCTATTGAAGATAACTTTGAAAAGCAATGTCTGTCATGGGAATGGAGATCCCAAGATCAGAATAGTGTTTACCTGTGAAGAGCTGGGGGATGGTTTGGAGGACAAGTAAGGGCTTCAACTTTATAATATCTTGTTTCTTTTAAAAGAGAGAAATTTGAAGCAGATGTGGGAAATTGTTAAAAGTTGACCTGCTACATGGTGATAGGGATATTCATACTATTCTCTTTACTTTTCTGTATGTTTAAAATATTTCATAATCAAACACATGTATTGCCGCGATGCAGACAGTGCTGCTACATATCAAACATCTTAGATGGAAATAATGATAATTTACCTGGGAAACTATCAGATGAATCAGTGTGCTGTAATGATGATGAAGATTGTAGGGGAGGAAAAATAACTTTCCCTCTACTCTTCTAGGTTCTTGGCTGAGACCCTATCCCCACCCCTACCCTTATACTAAAAGACAGATCAACAAGAAATACAAATGATTTTAATTACGTAAGAATGGGAGCCCCAAAAAGATAAGAGATGAAAGGCAGACAGGCAACTGAGCTCAGGAAAGGGGTAGGGGTCTGGGACTCAAAAAGGGGGAGGTAATTCACAGGAAGGTGAGGCGGGGCAGCGTCTGTTTAGCAGTATACAGATATTTGCCCTGCCATGCAACTATGTCTCTCAGATGAAAAAGTTATCTCTGGAATAGCTCTCTTCCTGGTCCGACAGGTCCGTTTCTAATTTCTTTTAGGCCATTAAGGGGAGTGGGTGTTCAAAAGCTTTTCCTGACTCTGCTGGGTCTTGATAGCCTTCAGCTCAAAATTATCCACAAGCCAAAGTAGCACATTCTGGGGTAGTTGTTATGAACCCCACCCCTTCAAGATAGATGTGGAAAGTTTGGTTTCATGAAATGTGAGATTGGCAAAATAAAAATATTTGAAATCTAATTTTTTATATAAAGTGATTTAAAATTGCACTTTAAAAAATAAAAACCAGTTATCAATTTCTGGATTCGGTATATGTAAACATTCATTTTTAATTTTGTTTTTTTCATAATGTAGTAAAATATCTTGATTTGGATAAATAACGCTGGTTACCTATAGGTACTATTAAAATAATCAAGGAGAACAATTTAATTGGTTTAAAATTTTTTTATCTCATATTTCATGAAAAGGACAGTCTCCACTCTCGAGTGCAGAGAACTAAAAAGTAAGGGGAAAGGGCTCTAAGCTTCTATAGAAAGAGGCAAGCAGGAAACAAGGAAGAAGTACTGGACTTAAGTCCATTGGTAGGGATACATATATGACCTTATTTAGAAAGATCAAGGGACAAAGAAATAAGTATAGATCCCGGTTGGCTTGAAATAATTTGATACACTGTACTAAGCAGCCATATCAATTGTTTATCTGTTGTATATTTAGGTTTTCTCTTCTGAGCTATTTGTAGCCAGAACCTAGAAAGCTGAATTTCATCAGCATAGTTTACCCATGTCTGGTTGTTAAAGTTGGCAAGGAGGGGAGCTCTGATCTCATTCAGTTTCCTAACAACCATCAGGATAATATGACAGGCACATGTTCCAGTCGTTCTCATTTTTTATTTAAATAGTAGGCTAATGAAGGACCATGAAAAGTATGACAGAGTTTTATAATCTGCTAATGTGTTGTGGTTTAATGCTAATGTGATTCTTTAGCAGAACTTTTATAACTTGGCACAGTTTGAGGTGCAGAGTTTCCAACACACCTAAAAGAGTTTTCCACTTTCAGGTATAAAAGGAAGAGAACGTCTTCTGGACCTGATCGCCACACTTCTGGTACTCCAGTTTCTTTGCACCAAGTTGGAACAAGAGGGAATAGTCTTCAAATCCCTGATGAAATTGGATGATGCCCCTATTCTCAGGTTTTTTCTCATTTTTTTCCATATATATATACATATATATATATATATGTATATATATATTAATATTATGTAATATTTACTTATTTTTTACATTTAACTATAGCAGTAAGCAACTCACTTAACATTTTCAACCATTTCTGACCTAAACCTTATAAGAGGCTACATGGAATTATAAGTACAAAGAGAATATCTCACCTGCACTCTTCTGTCACCAGCAGGGCACACACAGTATTTTTGCCTCTTCGGTTACACAGGAAACTGGAGCTAGAGAGCTGAAGTGTAGCTTACACTGGAGCCCAGACCTTTGGCTCCTGGCTTAGTACTCTTTTCACTGTAGTATGTGGATTCTATGTGCTTTTGGGAAATCGGCAATAAGATTGTTGCGACCAGGCCTGTTCCCAACAATTGCAGTGCCTGGGACAAATGGAAACCCACCTGCTATAAGTCTAAGTATTTAAAAATTATAAATCAAACTTGCAAATTGTTAAATAAAATATGTTCTAAAGTTTTACCTTGACAAATCTAACTCATAACCACCTAGAAGACCAGGTTCAAATTTAGAATTATGGGATCACTTGACATTTTATGCCAAAATGTGGCCATGTGGAGAGAGCCAGTCCTGGGGCCCTGGCGACAAGCTCTTGGCTCTGACCCCTGGTACCACAAGAGGCTTAATGTGCACCTATGAGTACACCTTACCCATCAAAACTCCATCCATACCCTATCAAATGGCCACCCTCTATACACACGCATGCACACACCTGTACAACTTGCTTATGTTTTGTTTTTTTAAAGACAAGGGGTAAACTAACAAAATTAATAAAAATATTTATAAAGGAGGAGAGGTAGATGAAAGCTAGGTTTCTCTTCATTCTACTCATTTAATATACCCCATTTCACTGTTTTGACTTAGAAACTATAAATATTTTACATAGTAAAGGTCAGATGTCAGAGAATAGAGATCACACATGTTAATTATACATGGGGCGCACTCAGCAGTGTTTGGGATACCAGCAAGTAGATGGCCAGACAAAAGGGGGAGAGGAAGGACCCATACATTAAAGAGCATATGAACCAAAGACAATGTGTAGACCTTGTTTGGATCCTGATTTAACAAAATCCATTGTATTTTTTAAAAAGACGATTAGTGAAACAAACATTACCTGGATTATTTTGTGATATTAAAGAATTATAACTATAATAAAAAGTTCTTATCCCTTAGAGATACATATTTACAGATGAAATTAAAATAAGTAGACCTATTCTTACCCTGTCACAAAGACTGATTATATTCCCTATTCCTAACAGCATCAAACAGAAAATAGGTACTCAGAAAATAATTAATTGAGCATTTTACTATATGTAAATTATACCTCCATTTTTTTAAAAAGCAACATCTTCTCATTAGTTTGCCAAAACAACTCCTTGAAAAACATGTAAATTATTAAATAAATATCAAGAAAAACCTTCAGAGAACTAGTAGATGGGACTCGAAAGTTAGTATTTGATTTAATAGGCAAAACCAAAGAGGCACTTTGTCTATTTAGATCTTTTCCACCTATGATAATCACTTCAACAAGTATTAACAACTTTGAACCTACTTTTGCATTGCAAATCTCAAAGTATTAAAGCAAAATTGTAGAGTTCGTTAGGTAGTGGGAGCAGAGAGCAGACCCCAAAGAGTCCTGAGCAGCAGCGCCGCCGCCGCCGCCGCCGCCGCCTAGTTGCCATCGCTCCCCAGGCGGAGCCGCAGCCGGCCCCAGCCGCCATCACCGCAGCCGTGAGCAGCGGGGCTGAGATCCAGCAGCTGCCCTCAGCTGCAAGTGTCCGGCAGCAGCACAGCCGCTCCCTGCAGCAGCCTTACATCAGCGGCGCCTGCTGGTGGGAACAAGGTCATCACAACGAAGGTTTTGGGAACAGTGAAATGGTTCAAGAAACGGATATAGTCTCATCAAAAGGAATGACACGAATAAACACACCTTTGGGGGTGACCGGTTAGCTCAGTTGGTTAGAGCATGGTGATGATAACAACAAGGTTGCCAGTTCAATCCCCGCATGGGCCACTGTGAGTTGCGCCCTCCCTAAAAGAGTCAACTATGCCATTGTAGCATGAAAGCAATGTGCAACCAATAACCATGGCTGTTCCCCAATAAAACTTAAAAACAACAATAACTACAACAAAAAATGCCTTTGTACACCAGATTGCCACAAAGAATAACCCCAGGAAGTACCTTCGCAGTGTAGGAGATGGAGAGACTGTGGAGTGTGATGATGTTTGAGAAAAGGGTGTGGAGGCAGCAAATGTCACAGGCCCTGGTGGAGTTCCGGTGCAAGGCAGTCAATACACTGCCGCCCGTAACCATGATAGACACCAACCACATCACAGGGCTCCTCCACGCAATTACCAGCAGAATTACCAGAATAGTGAGATTGGGGAAAAGAACAAGGGATCAGAGAATGCGCCTGAAGGCCAGGCCCAAGTGTGCCGGCCCTCCCGCAGGCGGCAGTTTCCACATCACTACATGCAGAGACCCTATGGGCTTAGACCACAGTATTCCAGCCTTCCTGTGCAGGAAGAAGCGATGGAGGGTGCTGACAGCCAGGGTGCAGGAGAACAAGGTAGACCAGTGAGATCAAATAGGTATCAGGTATAGACCACGAATCCGCAGAGGCCCCCTCCTCACCAAAGACAGCCTAGAGAGGACGGCAATGAAGAAGATAAGGAAAATCAAGGAGATGAGACCCAAGGTCAGCAGTCACCTCAACGTTGGTACCGTAACTTCAATTACTGACGCAGACGCCAAGGAAACCCTAAACCACGGAAGGGCAGAGACAAAAGCAGCCAATCCACCAGCTGAGAATTCGTCTGCTCCCGAGGCTGAGCAGGGTGGGCTTACCGTCTCTACCATCATCCGGTTTTGTCATCCAACAAGAAGAAATTAATATGAAATTCCAGCAATAAGAAATGAACAGAAGGGCCGGCCGAGTGGCGCGATGGTTAAGAACTCGCTTGGGATGCCAGAGGGCCCCGGTTCGGATCCCACATATGAGGGCCAGTGACACTG
>NW_017731528.1:1385513-1398560 GCF_001890085.2 Hipposideros armiger | reverse complement strand
TTGGAGCTAACAACCCTAGGTGCTTGCTTTTTGCCCATTGACCAGATAACTATAGAGCTATCTGCATTATCTATGCAGCATGGCTTTTTTATTATTTTTATCTGAAGACGTCTCTTTTTGGTAATGACAAACGTGTTTTTTAATTTTAAAAAAGCCTGTTTTTTCTCAATACACCTTTAAAGGTGTTTAAATTGTTTTATATATGGTCCAGCCAAGATTTTTAAGAATTTCATTTTTAATTTGTAATAAAAGTTTACAACTTGATTTTTTCCAAAAAACTGCAAGCACCTGTTAATAAAGGTCTTAAATAATTGTCTTTGTGTAAAAAAAAAATAGCAAGATTAAAAAAAAATAAGACTATTCCATCACATTGCTCTTATTATATCGTTACTGTGAGAGCAAGAGAGTTTGTTGGCACTTTAATAAATAAAACTATTTAAATAACTTTTATTTCTTGTTTAGTTGCCTATTTAAAACTTTTTTCCTATTTTTCCTACTCCACAAGTACATAACATCAATGCCATAGCGCATTGCATGGAGGTGTATGAACAAAATTTTCATACTAGTAGGAGGGTCAGTCAAAAGTTCAGAGGCCACCTGGATTAAAGGAAGTCCAGTTGAATTAGTGAGAATATTTAAAATCAGTTTTGTTGCTTTCAGTAGTCTATAAGGAGACTAATAATTATTGAGAAACATAGGTCTTTTAGCCACTTTGGGCCTGTTTGCTATTTGGTATGCTCATGTCATCATGATATTTAGCAAATATTTATTGATTGCCTACTCTGTGCCAGGGACTGTTAAACATGCTTTTTATTAATCCCCACAAATCCACAGGATCTTGTATTATTATCATAACTGAGGAAACTGAGACTTCCAATGTTGAATGAAAGCTACACTACACGTATATCGCACAGGCAATAGTGTGTGATTGCAGAGACTGGGTTTGAACCCAGCTCTTCACCACCACACTGGTCCTTTCCCAGTTCAAGGGAGAAAAATCAGGAAGATGGAGAGAATTTTTCAACTTTTTAGCCCTCCCCCCATAGACCTTTCTTTAAAACTTTAGTATATGTTACCACTTGTTTGCTAACAAGTTGCAGCAGATGACACAACCAGTGTGGAAACAGCTAATTAATATTAGTGAAAAATCCCAGACTTTTTTTGTCTTGAATAGACTTGAATATTTGACAGCCTTGAATATTCAATAGCAGTTATGGACACAAACTTGCAGTTTTTATGATATGCACATTTTACTAGTAAGCTGTTCCTGGTTTATATGATATTAATAGAATTAAATATATGCCAGTTTTACAGGTAAGTCTCAGGTACGTTGCAAATAACTACTCAAGTTGAAAATTCATGATACAGTAAAAAGGAGAGAGAAATGGAAGCCTGGTTTGTAAAATAGGATTGAGTTTGTACTTGAAGAATGGATAGTATTTAATGAGAAAGAATGACAATGGACATATATACAAAGGCAAGAAGATGCTTGAGTTGACCTAAAAGCACAGTGCAAGCTGGGAAGTGATGGGTATAATATATTATAGTTTAAAATATACTTAATCAGTCTCATAAAATATACTTAATAAGTTAAAAGCACTATTTCAGGCTAGTAGAAGAATTTTAATAAAATGTTGAAGAGAATTGCTTTTATTAAACATCTTAATTTTTAACAGTTATTTTGTCTGATACAATGTCATAAATTTGGTACCATGTTACATTTCATATGCAATTCTGGAATTGATGGAAACTTTTTTTTTAATCTAGGAATATTCCCTGGGCTTTTGAGAAAATAAAGAAAGCAAGTGAATGGGTAAGAAGAAATGAAGGACAATATCCATCCATCTGCCAACGGCTTGAGTTAGGTAAAGACTGGGACTCGGCCACTAAACAGCTACTGGGAATCCAACCCATAAACACCACTTCTCTCCACAAAGTTCTTAATTAAGTTCAATTCTAAATGGAATAAAGTCGTATTTTAAACTCTTTTCATGCTTCTATCTATAAAATAATCAAATATAAATAGATACCTATAATGAAATTTAATTATGATTTTATTGCATGTAACAGTTAGTCACTTTAAAATAAATGGATGCAGAATTTATTATTTTAATGAACTAACAAGCAGTTATAAAATAAAAATTACAATATTACAGATATTTTGTATTTAAATGTTTCAAGGTGATGAGAAACACATCTGGGTGTTCTGGGAAATTCATTGCCTTCTCCGCTTTCAGGAGTCTGGTAGACAACTGGCCCAGCTGGACTGAGCAAGCTGGGAAGAAACAGGGTCTGTGGCCGATGTCTGCATTCCTGGCATCCAAGCCTGTTTCTAGGGCGCTGGGTTCCCAGACCTTGACCTCCAGCATGCATATCCCGTGGTGTGGGTTCTAGTCTGCAGATCCCTTGATACAGTTATTGTTTTAGAGAAACTAGGTGTCCCAAGCAATGCTTTTATGGCTCTTGCTTTTGGTGTTACAACTCAAATCTCATCACCAAACCCAAGATCATGTAGATTTTCACCTATGTTATCTTCTAGAAGTTATATAGCTTTATGTCTTATGTTTATGTCTATGATCCATTTTGAGTTAATTTTTGTGGAAGCTATAAAGTCACTGTCCACCTTCCTCTACACTACCACTTCTAGGCCATTACCTCTCTATTTACATAAAACCCCAGTTTCTTTGAATTATAGTCTGCTGGCAGCCCAGCACCTCCCCTCATTCATGTGGTTCAGAATTTCCCTTTCTACTGCTAGTCCTGCCTTCCTCTTGAGTGACATCCTGATGCGTGACCCATCCTAACTCCCTGGGCCTGAACCACAGCTAACTGAGTCTTGGCAGAGTGCTTTGTGATCCTCCTGGTACCCGAAGGATGGGAGGCTTGTGAGGAGCTGCCATGAGGAGGGGAGGCTTGTGAGGAGCTCCCACCTGCCTCACTCTCCCTGGGAGGCTGTCATGAAACCAGTTCTCATCACCTCCCAGTTCTGATGAGGTTTGAGGCTCAGGACACAGCTGCAAACTAAAAATCCCCCTAGCTGGGGCCGGCCAAGTGGCGCGATGGTTAAGAACTGGCTTGCGATGCCAGAGGGCCCCGGTTCGGATCCCACACATGAGGGCCAGTGACACTGCCCTCTGCAGCTAAGATGCTGAACAACAGCTCAACCTGGAGCTGGGCTGCCGTGAGTCGCCAGCGATGGCGTGAACTGCAGCCCCTGTGGCAGTGGGTTGCCATGAGCTACCGTGTGTAGCCAGCAGCCAGCGTGAGCGGCCAGCAGCCGCAGTGAGCAGCCGTCTAGAAGCCGGTGACTGATCTGCCTCGCCCGGGAAGAGCGCAATGATGGTGCCAACTTGGGCCAGTGAAGCAACGTCCTCCACAACTAGACTGAAGAACAAAATGACAGCAACTTGTCTGTTCCCCTTCCCCCAATTCCCCAGCACTGTTCCCTTCCCCCCAATACCCCAATAAAAATCTTAAAAATAAATAAATAAATAAAAATAAAAATCCCCCTAGCTGTTTCCAGAACTGGCTCCTTAACAGTGATGTTTCCCACAACTCATGTTCCCATTATCTAGCTCCTTAAGGGGAGCTAGCATCTGGCTACACTTCCTCTTGCTGTTTAAATAAACTATCTAAATCTAAGACAGTTTGCTGTATCTTTACTGGCTGAATCGGTAAGGTCTTGTCCTTGGCCTTACCTGCTGTTTGCTTGACATAATCACAGAAGATAAACGGCCTTTTCTTGATTTGTTAGATTAATGGATTTCAAAGGTTGATAATACCCAGTAGCAGAATGTGAGTAAACAGATACTTCCTTACATTACTAGAAACATATACTAGTAAAAAAAATTTGCAGTATAGGTATTACAATTTAAATCATTACCCTCCTTGACCTGTAAATTTCACTAAAAGGAATTTCACTTCTAGAAATTCATCTTATGAAAAAATGGACACATACATGCATATGTCATATATGCATATATACCGGAGATGTAAAAAAAATGTATGCAAGTGGACACTTTGGTCAACATTGCGCAAGCAGTTCACCATAATCTGAAGTGTCTGGACACTGATGGTAACCACTTTGAGCACCTCTTATTATTGCAGAAGTCAAGTGTGACTTGTATTCATCTTTTGTTATCAGTGTATATTATTACAATTTTAATAGTTTTTATTATTACAATTTTAATAGTTTTTCTTAAAATGTGTATACATTTTTTTTGCCCCCTCTTTATAGTGCAGGTGTGGAACAATGCAATAGAGCTCATTTAAAAAATTATATAGGGGGGCCAGCCGAGTGGCGTGTTGGTTAACAGTTGGCTTGGGACGCCAGTTCTGAGCAGCAGGGCCCCGGTTCAGATCCTACATTAGAGCCAGCGATGCTGCGCCTGCTACAGCTAAGATGGTGAACAACAGCTCGACCTGAAGTTGGGCTGCCATGAGTTGTCAGCGACAGCAGTGTAGGCTGCAGTGGAGCTGCAGTGGACTGCTATAAGCTACACTGAGTGGCTGGCAGCCAGTGTGAGCAGCTGGCAGCCGGCATGAGCTGCCGTGAGCCACTGTGAGCGGCCATCCAGGGGCTGGCGAACGATCTGCCTCACCCGGGAAGAGCACAATGATAATACCAACACGGGCCAGTGAAGTGACGTCCTCCACAACTAAACTGAAGAACAAAAGGACAGCAACTTGTCTGTTCTCCTCTCCCAATTCCCCAATAAAATCTTTTTAAAAAATTATATAAATGGGTGTTTATATATGTATTACATAAAAATCTGTCATGTCATATTCCAAGCTCTTACCTTTGAGGAATAGGAACTTTATATTTCTATATTATATTTTGGAGGTTAATTGAAAAAGTTTTATAAGGAACATACACACTTAAATTTTATTATTTCAAGGTTTAAAATATTTTGCCAAGTATTTTATAAATTTAGAACCACCTTCTCTTCCCTCTTCTTTTGCTGTTGACTTGAAGAAATAGGGTCAGTTGTCCTATAGGATATCTCCCACATTCTGGACTTGTCCAGTTGTTTACTTTTCTCTTTCCCCGTATTTCCTGTAGACTGGAAATTATATCTAAAGGCCTGAGTAGATTAAGAGTCAACATTTTTGTCCACAGAAGTTGTACAGTCTGGTTATTCTACTTTCAGTAATGCTCACATTGATCAATGGGTTTCCATGGTGACGTGTTTCACCTACTGACAACTGTCTGTGGAGATACTTTGGCATCTACTTCCTCATCCATCTTTCACCTAATAGTTTTGTTGCTTGAAATATTGTGATTATTTTCTTCTACACTTCTTATTTGGAATGCTTCTGAAAAAAATGAGCGTTCCTCCCATCAACAAATGTTATTTGGTTATATTGTTTTTAAAAGCTTATTTTTTAAAATGTATCCATATCGAAATGTTGTGTGCCTTCCTTTTACAAACTGAGTCCCTGGAAGGCAGGCTATGCTCATTTGTATTCCTAATGCCTACTAGGGTCATGGTGCACAGAATGCATTCAGTAAGCTAAACAAATAACAAATCAATGCGCCAACTCAAAGGTCTGGTGATCCTCTCCAAAGAGATCTGCCAGGTTATGGATTATTCTTTCATTAACCTTAAGAGAGTTAATTTTTAAAAGTTAATCTTGTAAATTAGATCTACCGTTCAAAGAAACAAAAGTAAAATGCTAGCTGCCAGGAAGACTTTATTCGTAACTCAAAACGAGAAAAATATTTAGGCAGCTTTGGGTGACTATCTTTGTCAATCAGTCGTGACCTGCAGAAAATACTTTTAACACGTCCTCTGATATTTTCAATGAAAAAAAACTAGAACTTGGAAACTCAATGTATTTTAGCTTGATGATGATGATGATGATAAAAGTCTTTAAACAATACTCGCTAAAGTATAATAGCACTATGAGTAGTTTGGATCGTTGGCACGCTTTAAATGAATCACAGCTGAACACAAGGATTGCTAAGCGCTCCGTTCTGGCCCTCTGGGTCTCGGCAGCTGGCTGGAGCTTTTCCTAAAAATCCTCCAGCGAGACGCGCCCGCAAGTCCGCAAAGAGGAGCCCCACACAGGGCCACTGGCTCTACCCTCGGGACCGCCTGACCCCCACCCCCATCAGCTCGCGCCCTCTGAACCCCCGCCACGCAGCAACAAGCCCTCCTCCCCGCCGCAGCCCAAGTTCCCCGCCCGCCGCGACGGCCCGCTTTGCTGGCCGGGCGCCCTTCGGCCCGCCCTTCGACCCGCCCACCCACTTCCCGGAGGTCACGCATGGGCCCCGGCGTGCCTACCTCGACGTGATTCGTTGCTGTGCGTGCCGTTCAGGGGCCCCGGGCCCGTCATTGGCGGATTCCTTAGGGATGAGGGCCGATCGCGGAGCGCAAGGAGTGCCGGGCGTGCGTCGCTGGTGTTCTTGCTGGGCGGTTTGCAGACTTCTGTCATGGCGGCGGCAGCCGTTGCTGAGGGGGCGAGTGTGGATTCGGTTCCCGTTTCTGGAGCACACAGCCCCAGTGAGCTGCCCGTAGGCGAAGGTGAGCGAGCTGGAGCAGTGGGCGAGGAGAAGGATGCAGCCACTAAAACAGCGGAAGCCGTGGGGGACAGCGAGGAGGATGGGGAAGATGTGTTCGAGGTGGAGAAGATCCTGGACATGAAGACCGAGGGGGTGCGTCAGCGGGCCGGGCGCGGGCTCGAGGGGGCGGCGGCGGGGGCGCGTCTCAGAACGCTGGAAAGGGTTGTGTCACCAGAAGCGGTTTGAGGTGCGGTGTGTGATGGTGGGTGAAGGGTTTATACGATCTCGGTGTTGACATACCTGGTTGGGGCCAGTGCTCTGCTGGAAAGGGGTGACATTGAAATTAATCTGTTCTTCAGAGTCCACGTCCACGCCGTCGTTTCAGTGTTTTCCGAAGCTGTGATCAGTTTCTGGTGTGAAATCTTCAGGCATTATCAACTACAATTAAAAAATAGAAAATTTTAAACCTGTGGAATCCCCATTCGCCCTCAGCATCTCACCCTAGACGGTAGGGTGCCTTTGAAGGTCTTCCCTGTGCATACTCTGATGACAGCCACTCAGAGATGCCTGATACCCCTTACTGCAATGGTGCTCTCTGTCCCCTCTCCTGCTAAAACCCAACTCAGTCTTTTGAAGGCCTCAATCCATTTCTCTCGCAGAGCCTCTTTTGACCATGATCCCTGCAGGAATGAGGTGCATTCCCCTCTGCGCCCTTCTAACTTTTTTGACAGACCTCTGCTTTAGCACTTAAAGCATCATCATTCTTTGTGTGTTGTTCTCTTCTGCTAGACTGTAGTCTCAAACACAGGAAACATGACTTCATTAATCTTTGTGTCACTGATACTTAATGCAGTGCCCAACATGCAGTAAATGCTTTTAGATTGTTGGTGTGAGTTGACCAAAGGCCCCACACGGTGATCAGATCTTTATATTGTACTTTAAAAAAAATTTTTTTTATTTGGGGAATAGCCGTGGTTATTGGTTACACATTGCTTTCATGGCATATTTCAATGGCATAATTGACTCTTTTAGGGAGGGCGCAGCTCACAGCGGCCCATGCAATCCCAGCAACCCCAGTGCTATAAGCACTACGCTCCAACCAACTGAGCAAACCAACCACCCTTATTGTGTTTTTTTTAAAGAAATTTTATTGGGGAACAGTGTGTTTTTCCAGGACCCATCAGCTGCTCCAAGTCAAGTAGTTGTCTTCAATCTATAGTTGTGGAGGGTGCAGTTCTGTGGCCCATGTGGGAATTGAACTGGCAACCTTAGTGTTATGAGCCTGCGCTCTAACCACCTGAGCTAACCAGCCATCCCTGTATTCTTTTTATTGTCTATTAATTTCCCATTCATCATGTGCTATCCTGTGTTAATTTTTTTTGTCCATTCAGCAAACTTTTTTTTTTTTTAGCTGAGCCATCCTGCCACCCGTTGGCAGCTCAGCGGCAGCTCAGCTCGGGCTGTGAATCAAACCAGGGACCCTGTTGCTCAGAGCTCAAACTGTTGAGCTAGGTCTTAACCAACTGAGCCACTCAGCCGGCCCTCATTCAGCAAACTTTTTAATCAGCTACTGTGTGCTAGGTGCTGTGCTGGGTCCTGAGGATATAGAGATGAACCTGTAGCATACATGCTTGCTGACATTAAAAAGCTCTCCTGTCCAGTAAGTAAATAAGTAATTGAAATCCAGTGACATTACTACAATTGTTAGTTGCAGTACAGTAAAGATAGGAACTTTTTTTTTTTTAAGACTTTATTGGGGAATTTGGGAAGGGGAACAGCCAAGTTGTTGTCCAATCTTAGTTGTGGAGGGTGCAGCTAGCTCAGCTCCAAGTCCAGTCACCAGCCGCCCATTAGTAGCTCATGGCCACTCAGCTCAAGGTGCCGAGTCAAACCTACAACCTTGTTGTTAGGAGCACGTGCTGTCACACGCTGAGCCATCCTGCCACCTGTTGGCAGCTTAGCTCGGGCGCAGCTCACTGGCCCATGTGGGAATTGAACTGTCGACCCTGTTGCTCAGAGCTTGAGCTCTTAACCAACTGAACCACTTGGCCGGCCCTTTTTTTAAAAAACGTGTTGTTGTTTTTTAAAAATCCTCATATTTTATTTTTATTTTATTTATTTTGGAGGGGGGAATTGGGGGAGGGGAACAGTGTTGGGGAGTCGGGGAAGGGGAATAGACAAGTTGCTGTCCTTTTATTCTTCTGTCTAGTTGTGGAGGACGTTGCTTCACTAGCCCATGTTGGTATTATCATTGTGCTCTTCCCAGGTGAGGCAGATCTGTCTCCTGCCCCTGGACGGCCGCTCACGGCGGCTCTTGGCAGCTTACGCTGGCTGCCAGCCACTCACGGTAGCTTATGGCAGCCCACTGCAGCTTCACTGCAGCATATGCCGTCACCGGCGATTCAACGGCAGCCCAGCTACAGGTGGAGCTCTGTTGTTCACCATCTTAGCTGTAGAGGGTGCAGCGTCACTGGCCCTAATGTGAGATCCAAACCAGGGCCCTGCTGCTCAGAGCTTGCGTCCCAAGCCACTCTTAACCAACATGCCACTCAGCCGGCCCTTTTTTATTTTTTAAAAGATAGGAACATTTTTAAGTATAATTTTCCCAAATATATTGCAAGCACCTTGAAGTGAGAGGTGGAGCCAATCTTCGACTGTTTTGTATCACCTGAATTCAACATAGTGCTTGGCACATAACAGGCATTTAGAAAATATTTGGTCAGGAGGGTAACATCTTTAGAGTTAAGAGGATTCACCTATTTATACAATCTAGTTTTGCTGGTCCCAAAGAATTGTAGTTAGTGTACCTAAAACCCCATACTCTAGTCAAAAGTGGATGAAACTAAGAAACTTAAATGTTTAAGACAGTAAAGGATATAAGTTGAGTGAAAATTCTAGTTGTCAGAGCCTTGGATTTGTAGGTGCTCTTGTAAATGAGTGGCTTATAAAATGAATAGGACTATGGCAGTTACTTTGGAAATCCTGCTGAGTGAGCCAGCCACTTGACAAACACAGGGTCCTGATAGTGGTTTATTAGGCCTCCCTGTCTAAGGGTTTAATATACGCTGTCTGTGGCATTTCTGTTCATAAGCCACCAATCTGTGGTATTCTGTTATAGACTAAGACAGTCACTGTGGTGAATGTTGACTTGGGGGACTTGTTAAAACTAAGTTTATGTATTAGCCATGCCCTTTGTTTTAGTTTATTGCTAAATGTAAACTTTTTGTGTTTTCAGAAAATTTAAATGAATCTGACAGAATCTCAGAGCTTGGGCTTCAATTTTGAATTGGAGTCATTTTTTTTTTTTAATTGGAGGGGAATAGTGCTGGGGAATTGGGGAGGGGGACCAGCCAAGTTGTTCTTGAATCTTAGTTGTGGAGGGCGCCAGTCGCCATCTGGCTGCCCATCGGCAGCTCGTGGACTCTAAGCTCAAGGTGCCAAGTTCAGTCTTAGTTGCAGATGGGCATAGCCACCATCCCATGCCGGAGTTGAACCCAGCAGCCTTGTTGTGAAGAGCACATGCTCAATACACTGAGACATCTGGGTGGCAGCTCAGCTCATGGTGCTGATTTTAGTCTTAGTTGCGGGCAGGCGTAGCCCACCATTGAACAGGCAGTCTTGTTAGGAGCACGTGCTCTCACCAGTTGAGCCATGCCGCCACCTGTTGGAAGCTCAGCGGCAGCTCAGCTCGGGCACAGCATCACTGTCCCATGTGGGAATCGAACCAGTGGCCCTGTTGCTCAGAGCTCATGCTCTTAAGCTAACTCTTAACCAACTGAGCCACTTGGCTGGCCTCTGGAGTCATTTTTACATAATAAAAAACTGGCATTTTTTTCTTATATTTGTGGCCATTTGATGAGATTATTTAGTGTATAAATAAATGTGTTTTTTTATTATACAACTTAATGAATTATCACAAAGCCAACACCTATATAACTCCCACCCAACGTAGGAAATATTAGACTGGCAGCCCCAGAAATCCCTTTTGGATCCCTTTCCAATCAGTACCTCCTCCAGTCTCCCATAATAACTATCCTGAATTATTATATGGTAATTACTTTCTTTCCTTTGTAATTTTTCCACCTAAATATGCATTCCTCAGCACTTTAGTTTTCCTTATTTTTTCCTTCATTTAAATGGAATCACAATATTTGTTTTGTGTGTGCTCTTTTTGCTCAACAATATCTTTGTGAGATTTACTCCATGTTGTGTGGAGCTGTAGTTTCTTTGATTTTCATTGCTCTACAGTATTCAGTTGCATGAATATATTCCAGTCTATCTTTTTTACTACTGTTGATGGGTATTTGAGTTGTTTCCAGTTTTGGGCTATTGTAAGTAATGCTAGTATGAACTTTTACGAACATGTCTCCTGGTGCATTGTGCATGTACATTTCTCTTAATTATATACACCTAAGAGTGGAATTGTTCAGACATAAGGTTTGCATATATCTTCAGGTTTTTTTAAATTTTATTTTTCAATTACAGTTGACATACAATATTACATTGGTTTCAGGTGTACAAGATAATGATTAGGCATTTATATAACATGAATTTACCACCCCGATAAATCTAGTACCCATTTGACACCATAGTTATCCCAATATTATTGATTATATTTCTTATGCTGTACTTTACATCCCAGTGACTATTTTATAACTGTCTCTTTGTACCTCTTAATCCTTTCTTGTATACCAGAAATGATGTGTGACACAGAGTGTTGTCATGATAAGGATAATTTACAGCACACTTTATTTTTATTTATTTATTATTTTTAAAAGATTTTATTTGGGAATTGGGGGAGGGGAACAGTGTTGGGTAATTGGGGAAGGGGAACAGCCAAGTTGTTGTCCTTCAGTCTTAGTTGTGGAGGGCACAGCTAGCTCAGCTCCAAGTACAGTCACCATCCGGCTGCCCGTTGGCCGTTCGCAGCCAATCAGCTCAAGCTGCTGTGTTCAATTTTAATTGCTGGTGGACTGCGCCCACCATCCCATGCGGGAGTAGAACCGGCAACCTTGTTGTTAGGAGCACAGGCTCTTGCGAGCTGAGCCATCCTGCCATCTGTTGGCAGCTCAGCTCGGGCGCAGCTCACTGGCACATGTGGGAATTGAACTGGCGACGCTGTTGCTCAGAGTTAGCACTCTTAACCAACTGAGCCACTCGGCCGGCCCACGGCACACTTTAACACACCACTCAACTGTAGCTCACACCTGACTAACTGCACCGAACAAATTGAAACTTGTCACACACTGTTACTAGGGTTCAATGTGCCGCTTCCTGTATTGAAGATCCCTGCCTTTGTGTTGAATGGCACTTGGCACCAACATTCACCATATTTTGTGATCATAACAGAAAGGCTCCGTGTCACACATCCCTTCTGGTACAACAGTTTCTGTCAAATAAAAACATTACAGTATGTCCTCATCCACCTTATTCACCAGATCTGGCACCGTGAGACTCAGACTCTTTCCCAAAGTCAAAATGACCATGAAAGGTAAACATTTAGAATCGATTCAGGACATTGAGGCAGCCACAACAGTACAACTAAAGACACTCACAGAAGAGGACTTCCAGAACTGCTTCAGAAAGTGGCAAGATGATGGGATAAGTGTGTTCGAAGTGAGGGGGAGTATTTTGAGTGGGATTAATGGCAATGTGTCTTTCACTGTAATAAATGTTTTTTATTTAAAGACTCACTGTACTTTGTGATCACACCTCGTATGTCTATTTCCTTCACCAAGTTAGGGAATTTTTCTGTTATTTCTTCAAATAGATTTTCAATTTCTTCCTCTCTCTCTTCTTCTAGTACCCCTATGAAGCAAATGTTGGTATGCTTGATGTTATCCCACAGGCCCCTTAAGCTGTCCTCATTTTTTTGGAGTCTTTCTTCTTTTTGCTGTTGTGATTGGGGTGTTTTTTGCTACCTCGTCTTCCAAGTCACTGGTTTGATCCTCTGCTTCATCTGATCTGCTGATTCCCTAATATAGTTTTCATTTCAATTATTGTACTCTTCATTTCTGACTGATTTTCTTTTTTTTAAGATTTTATTGGGGAATGGGGGAGGGAACAGCATTGGGGAATCAGGGAAGGGGAACAGACAAGTTGTTGTCCTTTTGTTCTTCAGTCTAGTTGTAGAGGACATTGCTTCACTGGCCCATGTTGGTATTGTGATTATTGTGCTCTTCCCGGCTGAGGCGGATCAATCGCTGGCCATTGGACAGCTGCTCACAGCGGCTCTTGGCAGCTTACACTGGCTGCCGGCCGCTCACGCTGGCTGCTGGCCACACACGGTAGCCCATGGCAGCCCATTGCAGCCCCACTGCAGCCTATGCCGTCACCAGCAACTCAACGGCAGCCCAGCTCTAGGTCGAGCTGTTGTTCACCATCTTAGCTGTAGAGGGCGCAGTGTCACTGGCCCATGTGGGATCCGAACTGGTGTCCCTGCTCCTCAGAGCTCGCATTCCGAAGCCAACTCTTAACCAATGAGCCACTTGGCCCTCTTTTTCATGTCTTTTTTTTTTTTTTAAGATTTTTATTGGGGAATT
>NW_017731528.1:1379742-1385401 GCF_001890085.2 Hipposideros armiger | reverse complement strand
GTTGCTTCACTGGCCCAAGTTGGCACCATCATTGCGCTCTTCCCAGGCGAGGCAGATCAGTCGCCGGCTTCTGGACGGCCGCACACGCTGGCTGCTGACTACACACAGTAGCCCATGGCGACCCACTGCCACAGGGGCTGCAGCCTACGCCGTCACCGGCGACTCGCGGCAGCCCAGCTCCAGGTTGAGCTGTTGTTCAGCATCTTGGCTGTGTAGGGCAGTGTCACTGACCCTCATATGTGGGATCCGAACCAGGGCTCTCTGGCGTCCCAAGCCAGTTCTTAACCATCGCGCCACTCGGCCGGCCCTCTCTTTCATGTTTTTATCTCCATTTTTATGTTTCCGTTCTCTTTGTGGAAGCGCTCCGTGAGATTACTGAGCATCCTTTAACCAGTGTTCTGAACTCTGCATCTGGTAGATTGCTTGTTTCCATTTTGTTTAGTTCTTTTTCTGGAGCTTTGTTCTGTTCTTTTTTTTTGGAACATGTTTCTTTGTCTCCTCATTTGGCTTCCTCCCTGTGTTTGTTTCTATGTTTTAGGTAAGGCTACTATGCTTCCCAGTCTTGGTAGAGTGGCCTTACATAGTAGTGTCCTGTGGGTCCATGACACAGTCTCCCTGGTCACCTGAGCCAGGTGCTTCAGGTGTGTCCCTTGTATGTGCCCTCCTGTTGTAGTTGAGCCTTGGTTGCTGTTCACAAGACAAGGGAGGGATTGACCCTTGGGCTGATTGGTTGTGAAGACTGGCCGTGACTACAGTGGAGGAGCTGTTGTGCCAGTGCTGACCATATGGAACAGGGTTCACTTTAGCAGGACTCTGGTGCCTGCCCAGTGTGCCCTTTGGGTGTGTCATTTGTGGATGTGGTTGGGTGGTGCTCTGGTGAGGTCTCAAGCTGGCCAGCCAGTGTGTTAGTTCTGGGGCCTGTTGGGAGGGGCTCTGGTGCAGGCCAAAGTCAGCTGCTGCCTGTGTTCTGCCTGGGGCCACTTGGTATGAGCTGAAAAGTGATCTGCAGTTGGTTGCCACTTGTGCTGGGCTTGGAGGTGCCAGGGAGAGGCTAAGCTGAGAACTAAGACCAACTGCCACTCTTGCAAGAGGTACGGGGCATGCAAGGCCAGATGCTGCTTATTTGGGTTTTGTGAACCTTTGAGAGGTTTTAGCAAAGTCCTTAGCATGAGCCAAGACAGGACGTTTGTATGGAAAAGCCACTGGAGGAGGCTTGGGTGGGCCCAAAAGTTGGGTGGGGTCTCAGGAATCACCAGGGCGGGGCAAATGGTGTTAGCCAGGTTGATGGAGACTCAGATATGGTGCCTGCCTGTGTCTGCTTGCCAGGAGGGGGAGGGCGCAACAAAAAAACAGTGGTATCTATCTGCACTTCTGTCTGGGAGAAACCTGCCCTTCCAGCCCTTGCCTTAAAGCCAGGCAACTCAGTTCCTCCCCATATATCCCTGGAGCCTTTCTAGCCACTGCCCCAATGATGGAGCTCAGACGAGTGAGTCCATCAGCCAGTAAGTCTGTGTATGGGCCCCTTAAGAGCAGACTCCAGACACACTCTGTCTCACTCAGCCACCGTCTTTGCTGATTTTCACAGCCAGAAGTCGTGGGGACTTCTTGGCACTGGAACCCTGGGCTGGGGAGCCTGGTGTGAGGCTGTGATACCTTGCTCCTCCAGGTGTACCTCTGCAGCCAAGATATCCCTCCCAATTTTTACCCACCACACGGTGTGGGACCAACCAGCTCAGCATCTCCGCCACTCCTACCATTCTGTATCACATCCCGCGTGACAAGGGCTAGGGTTTCCAGGAGGGGCGGCGACAGGTTAAGAAATCACAAGAGTCAAAATAAAGTTTCCGCGGACCAGGGGTCTTGTCTTTGCAGACTGAGAGAGCAAGCCCTGATCCTGGTGGGTGAATAACTTTTATTTACAACGGTCACAAAGAAGTCAATTTGAATATCTATGCCCAGTTAATTGATTCGATTAGACCGGCAGCTGCTTCACCAAAACTCATTGTGATCAAGCACTAGTTGTGCTTTCACACATATGTATGATCCCCGGGATGGCCTCAGCATTCGCAGACCACCGGATATGGAAGTTTTACTGAGATCATTCCCTCGGGTCTCAGCATTCCAAGACACTTCCTTATGTCTTCAAACGATCAGTGCGCAGGAGCATTCGAGCAGCAGCTGCAAGGCAACATCTCCCCCTTTTTGATTTTAGCAATATGAGGAACACAGGATAGGTGGTTTCCTGATTATTTCCTGTCTGAGTTTTTGTTGTCTGTGGCAGGTGACTAGGTAAAATAGAAACAATAAAATCAATAAGATTAGAAATGTACCCATAAGTCCTTTTCCAAGAGTATTTACCCAAGAGAGAGGGTTTAAAGGAGAAAACTCTTCCGCAGCTGCGGAAAGTGTTTTATTTCCAGTCAGGAGTGATAAGTGAGCATATGTCATCAAATCCATCTCCTGTTGTAGTTGTTGGATATTTACAGTAAAGCTAAGATTAAACACAATAAGTAGAAATATTTTAGTTATATTTTAAAGTAGTTATTTCCTTTCTCTCTGGGAACTTTCCAGGTTTGGTGACAAAGTGAGGGGGTCTTTAAACCAATGTAAATAGGTGTTTTTTAAATAGCCCACAGCCGTGTGATTTAAAAGAGTAAATGAAGGATTAGGCAAATAAACCCAATAAGTAAAATTAACAATGCTTTGCAAAAGATAACTTATTACTGAAATTACTGCAAGTATAGAAACTAGTGTGTTGGTATCATTTTTAGTTAAGCCTTTTCATCCAAATTCTTTTCTGCCACCTGAGACAGCTTTTTCAATTTCCCCATGTGGGAGGTTGAGCTTTCTCCATCTTGGGAGTGCTTCCTCTGCGGGGTGGGCCTATCTGGGTGGTTTTCAGCGATAGACGGACATTTGGAACACTGGAGGTTCTATGTCTGCTATCAGTGTTAATTTTCTCTTACTTGAGCCGTCGCTCATGGTAAGGTTTGACACATCAGCTAGGCACCCACAAAGGCCGTTCCTCTGGACCTTGGGGAAATACAAGCAAAACCTCATCCCCAAGTTAACAAGTTTCCTAAATACCATTGATTAGTTTGGATATCTTTCCTCCAGATAGGAACTTTTCCCAAAGGTTTTGGACTAAGCATGCTGTTGAAATGCCTCTCAGCTGCAGTCCGTCCAAGGTGTGGTTCAGTACTTGAACCAGAAGAATTCAAAAAGTTTAAGGTAAACATAGCTTTTGCTAATTGTATCTGTGGGGGGTCCTTGCTGTCTCCCCCTTTCTGTTTTTGTAACTTTTTTTAAGGTGGAATTAGTACGTTTGATAATAGCTTGACCCTGTGGATTGTAAGGAATCCCAGTGGTGTGTGAAATTTTTTATACAGCGCAGAATTGCGCAAATTTAGAGTTTGTATAAGTAGGGCCATTTTCTGTTTTGATAGAACAAGGTAGGCCCATAATGGAAAAACAAACAAGTAAATGATGACAGGTATGGGCGGTGGTCTTTTTTGTCATAGCATTGGCTACTAAAAACCCAGAAGTCGTATTTATAGTAACATGAACAGATGTCTGCCCAAATGAAGGAACGTGAGTCACATTTATTTGTCAAATAGTATTGGGGACGAAACCTTGAGGGTAAACTCCTTTAGGACGCTCTTGTGGAGCGTTAAGAATCTGACAAGTAGGGCATATCTGTATAATTTGGCGAGTTTGGTTGTTAAGAGATAATAAACTGTGAATGTAGACCACCTGTATTAGTATGTTAGTGAGTGGAAGTTTGTTGCCTTGGCAACCTGAACACTTCCTACTAACGAATTAGTAATTGAATTGTCTTGTGTCAGCGGACCCGGGCGGGGTAGTATGTGTATGAATGTGTGTGATAAAGAAGGGGTGTTGATGGTTTTTTACAACCTGTTGAAGTTGGTTAAACAGTAGCTGGAGAGACTGATTAGAATTACTAGAAAGAGATGTAGATTTAATATTTTGTACCGTGTGTACTACATAGGCGGAATCAGAAACAATATTTAAAGGGTCAAAAAATGTTTGTAAAGCAGTTAACACTGTTACTAATTAGCCCTTTGAACTGATGTGTAATTTGTTTTTATAAGTTGATTACCCTTTTTACAGATAATTGTTGTTTTGTCATTATTAGATTTGTCTGTGAAGACTGTTAGACCCTGAAAATAGGTGTCTAAGTTTTTTAGGTAAAATCTAATTAGTTTTTTGTAGAAACTGAAACAATTTATTTTTAGGATAATGATTGTCAATAATTTTATAAAAGTCACTGATGGCAATTTGTCAAGAATTAGTATGAGTATTTAAATGAGATATTTGTTGTTTTTTAAAAGGAACTACAATTTTATTAGGCTTTTTTTTTATTGAGATGAAGGATTTTGGTTTGAGCTCGTGATTTGAGCTTAGAAATTAATTTTACATAAGTAGGGAGTGACAACAAAATTATTAGAAAGAAAAAGTGATTTTATCAGGTCATCCTGTTGAACAATTACCGCCGTAGGCGAATGTGGTATGGGAAAAATTAAGACCTGTAGGGGTTGTGTAGGGTTGATGTGTTGGATTTGAGCTTTTTGTCTTTTTTGTTTTATAAGCTCTAAATTTTTATTGGCCTGAGGAGTCAGCTTATGCGAGCTATTTAGCTGTGGTGTTTTTCGTAAAAGATCAAATAAATGACTGAGGGCATATGTAGGGATGTCCAATGTAGGGCGTAACCAATTAATGTCTCCTAATAATTTTTTTTAATTATTTAGAGTATTAATTTGATTTTTTTAAAATTTGAACCTTTTGAGGTTGAATAGACTGCCTACCCACAACAGTACCCAAATATTGTACCGGTGTGGTGGTTTGTATTTTATTTGGAGCAATGTAAAGTTTTGTTAAGTCAAGTTGTTTTTTAAGTAATTTAAAACATGTTGTCAACTGTTTTATAAGAGGATGTAGCATAGACAATGTCATCCATATAATGAATGATATAACAATCTGGAAATTTATTTTTTACAGCGAGAACAGTTTTGTCTACAAAAATTTGACACGTGGTTGGGCTCTTAAGTATTTTTTGAGGTAGAACTTTTTATTGATTTTTTTATAGGTTTGTTTATTATTAGTTGAAGGAATAGAAAATGTAAATTTAGGACAATTTTGAGGATGTAAAGGTATTGTATAAAAATAATTTTGTAAATTAACTACTATCAAAGGCCAATTTTTTTGAATCATGGACGGTTGTGGAAGTCCAGGCTGTAAAGTACCCATGGGCTCAGTGAGAGCATTAACTGTTTGGAGGTCAGTGAGTATTTGTCATTTTTTATTTAATTTTTTTTTTTGAGAACAAATACTGGAGAATTTCAGGGACTTGTAGAAGGTTTTATGTGATCTAATTTTAATTGAATTTGTACTAATTTTGTTAGAGTCTTTAATATTTTTTGAGATAGGGGCCACTGTTCGATCTATAGAGGTGTGTTTTTTTCTTTATTAGAGAGCTACAGGAGTTTGTAGCTTAGTGACAGTGGCCCCTACAAAAAATGTTTTTTGTTTTTTTGGGGATTTTTTAGATTTTTATTGGGGAATTGGGGGGATGGGAACAGTGCTGGGGAATTGGGGGAAGGGGAACAGACAAGTTGCTGTTGTTTTGTTCTTCAGTCTA
>NW_017731528.1:1335488-1379272 GCF_001890085.2 Hipposideros armiger | reverse complement strand
AAAACCCTTTGTGTCCCTCGGGACCTAGGCAAGGAAGAATACAGACACTTTGACATAAACCTGAAGCTTTGTCAATTTTTATTATGTTAATATTTGGTTTCTGTACCTTTTAATTTTTTGGCCATTTTTGAGAACTAATTATAGAAACAGTCCCGGTATCTAAAAGACCTTTAAATTTTTTGTTTTGGATTTTAATTTGACAAACAGGACGAATTTTTGATATCTTTTTTGCTAGAAAAACACCTGTCTGACCAGTACTTTTAAATGTTTTGGTTTTCCTTTTTTGTCTCCCCTTTTTTTGGGGGAGAATATATGGAAGGAGAAGTAGTTGTGTGACTTGCTCTCCCTTTTTTGTAGACCAGGGAAATGAAGAGGACATTATTACTTGAATTTTTTCCTCAGAATTAGAATTTTTGATCTCAGTATGAACAGTGACTCCCTTGGAAGTTAAACAAGAACGACCAAGGAGACGTCCAACAGTATTAGGAGGAACGCAAAAATTTTTGTGGATACACGGAGGGGGGATTTTTTAGGGCGCAATAAAATATTTTGTGTTGTACAGACATTGACTGTAGTACTTTTTTTTTGTGGCTGGACTTAATTGTTGGACATTAAGTCTAGAATGGGCACTGTCTGATAAATTTAAAGCATCTCTTGTGTTCTATATGTCCCAGTTTTTGTCTGGGCCTGGGGCTGGCCCCTTTCTTTGTTTTCCGGAAGTGGAGTGCCAAGTTTTCATTATAAGTTGACCGGCATTTTGAAGACCAGTGATTTTTTTTTTTTTTTTGGTATTTCAGACCCAGTCTGGGATGTTTCGATTTTCTAAGAGTTGTGGTATTAGGTGTGTGGGAACTGTTTTTATTTTATTTTATTTTTTTACACTTTTTTTTTATGATCAGATTTTTTACAATTATAACAACTTTTTGGGAATTTATTTTGTCCGATTTTTATTTTTGTCACTGTCTGGGCCAACATCACAACCTTAAATTGTTCTGTTTATACTTTTTTTTTTTTTTTTTTTAGCTGAGCCATCCTGCCACTGTTGGCAGCTCAGCGGCTGCTCAGCTCGGGCCGGGACTTGAACTGCTGTTGCTCAGAGCTCAAACTCTTGAGCGAGCTCTTAACCAACTGAGCCACTCAGCCGGCCCTGTTTTTACTTTTTGACATAAGTGAATATAACCTGACAGATCAGTCTTTTTTTTTATTGGCCCAATAGTCTTTTTACAATCATTATTTGTATTATTAAAGGCAAGGATTTGTTGAATGATTTTAGCTATTTGTAAATTAGCTACCTGTTTTTTTATTGTATCTTATAAGCAGGTTACAAATTTTGGATATGGTTTAGTTGGACCTTGTAGGATTTTTTGAAAAGACTTTGGAGTCTGATCATCTGTTTTTATTTTTTTTTTTTTATGTATTTAAGCAAATTTTTTTTAATTGAGCTATAGTCCGATCATCCATAACTAGCTGATTTTTGGTGTTTTTGTAGTTATTTGTCCCTAGGAGCTGATCTTGAGAAATAGCAATATTATGTGACTGGTTGTATCTATTTTGGGTTTTTGTTTTATCTGCCCACCAAGTTTTGAATTGTAATAATTGAGTAGGCTAAAGGCATGTCTGAGCCTTTATACAATATAGATTGTACACCAATCTATAGGAATTAAACAATTTTTGTTAGCCAGATTACGAATTATGTCTAGGGTGAATGGCGAAGTAGGACCATACTGAGTTACAGTAAGTTTTAAATTTTTTTTTTTAAAGATTTTATTGGGGAATTGGGGGAAGGGGAACAGACAAGTTGCTGTTGTTTTGTTCTTCAGTCTAGTTGTGAAGGACATTGCTCCATCGGCCCAAGCCGGCATCATCATTGCGCTCTTCCCAGGCGAGGCAGATCAGTCGCCAGCCTCTGGACAGCCGCTCACGGCAGCTGCTGGCCACTCATGCTGGCTGCTGGCCACACACGGTAGCTTATGGCAACCCACTGCAACACAGGACTGCAGCCTACACCGTCGCCAGCGACTCATGGCAGCTTAGCTCCAGGTCCAGCTGTTGCCCCCCATCTTAGCTGCAGAGGGCAGTGTCACCGGCCCTCACATGTGGGATCTGAACCAGGGCCCTCTGGCATCCCAAGCCAGTTCTTAACCAATGCGCCAGTCGGCCGGCCCAAGTTTTAATTTTTTTAATATCTTAAAAGGAAAAGCCTCATATTGACGTTTATAAACCCCGTTTGGGTTTTGAGGATCTGTACCAGGAGCAACACACTCATGAAGTATAACAGGAAAAGCTAAAGCTTTTAAATCGCCCTCCAGACGTGTCTGCCTAATGGCTCTTTTTACTGCGGAAAGTTGTGTCTGAGAATCTCTTCTAGGAGGGGCAGGGGGCGAGCAGCGTGGAGGAAAGGATTAACACTTTCCTCTTGCAGCCTGGAATGTCCCCTCTCCCTCTTCGTAGCTGAGGGAGGAGGCGGAGGCGGAACTAAATGGACTGAAGGCGAATTATAGCCTTCTTTCTCGGCCTTCTTTTTATCTTCCGTGTCTGTTTGTAAAGGCTCTAAAACTGACCGGACTATCTGTCAAGTAATCCAAATTGTTGTCGGGAGAAGAACGCCTGAATACTGTACATCACCGATTTTTTTTTTTATGTTTTTAAGCCTACTATTTTTAAATTAGGTGACCAGGAACAATAAGTTTTAATTACCCTTAAAAGCTCTTTTAATCTCTGGCCTGAAATTTGAGCTCCCCAGCTTTAAGAAGCTGTTTGAACAGACAAATATAAGGTCTGTCTTGGCTCTTAGTGTTTTTTATGTTAGTAACAAGAAAGGAAGTGAGCCTTTTACTCAAATTTTATTTAGATGTTTGTCTGGCCGCATCCCTCATGGGACTAAGTTTGTCTTGGCTGAAGGCGTTCCGGTATAAGCCCCCGGAATGGTGAACAAGTGTCCGAAGACAAATGTCCAGTTGCCGTTATGTCTTACGACAAATTTCGGAACCGTAGATTGGAGTCCACTCAAGTTTTGTGACTAATTTAGTCTTGAAACTATAATTAATCATTTACACATTTACACTTTTTTACACAAAAGTTTTTTAGTAAATTTTTGTTTACCCTGGTTAAATTTTTCGGGATATTTTCTACCTCTTTATTTGGTAGTTGTCGCGGCTCCTCTCTGGGACCCTATCACCGTTAAACCTTTTTTCTTAGACTCGGAGTCTCACTCTCCCTCTTTGAGGCCCCACGTTGGGCACCAGATATCACGTCCCACATGACAAGGGCTGGGGTTTCAAGGAGGGGCGGTGACAGGTTAAGAAATCACAAGAGTCAAAAACAGAGTTTCTGCGGGCTAGGGGTCTTGTCTCTGCAGACTGAGAGAGCAAGCCCTGATCCTGGTGGGTGAATAACTTTTATTTACAACTGTCACAAAAAAGTCAATTTAAATATCTATACCCAGTTAATTGATTCGATTAGACCGGCAGCTGCTTCACCGAAACTCATTGTGATCAAGCACGAGTTGTGCTTTCACACATACATATGATCCCCGGGATGGTCTCAGCATTCCGAGACCACTGGATATGGAAGTTTTACCGAGATCATTCCCTTGGGTCTCAACATTCTAAGACACTTCCTTATGTCCTCAAAGGATCAGTACACAAAAACATTCAAGTCGGCAGTTGTAAGGCAACAATTCTGGATGTGGCTTTTTCTGTATGTCCTTAGCTATAGGACTTCTGTTCAGCTAGACTTCAGGCAGTTCTTGATGATTGTTCTGTAGTTTAGTTGTAATTTTGAGGTGGTTGTGAGAGGAGACAAGCACAGCATTTACCTACCCTGCTATCTTGACCAGAACTCCTTTATTCAGTTTTAAGTGGAAACTTTTTGAAATTGGTTATACCAATTTACACTACTAGTAATGGTTTATGAGAATTCCTTTTGTTTTGCATCTTACCAACACTTGATATTGTCAGTCTTTTTATTGTTATCCAGTTCTGGTGAGTATATGATAGTATTTCCTACTTTTAATTTGTATTTCTCTGTATCCTGCATTAGTCATCAGTTTTGAAATCATTGAGCATCTCTCCATATACTTCTTTGTTGATGATGTGTTGCAAATTTCTTTCCCTGCTATGTCTTTTTGATGAACAGAAGTTCATATGGTTAATGTAGGAAAACTAAAGCTCTCTCGATGTTGAGTGCTTTCTATTTATGGTTTATTTTCGTACCTTAGATATTCTTTTTTTCCCCTAGAAGCTCTGTTGGTTTGCCTTTCAGGTTTCATATTAATACTTCACTTGGAGTTCATTTTGAGTGTAGTGTAATGTAGGGGTCAGGTTTTGTGAACAAACTGTTCTTGTTATTCTTTAATAGTGCCTTGTAAATTTTAGAACCAACTTGTCAATTTCCTGGCACACATTAAAAACTTGGGATTTTTATTGGGATTTGCAGTGAATCTGGATAAATTTAGATCAATTTAATTTCTTTCAATAATGTTTTACAGCTTTCTCTGTTGAAGTCTTGAACATCTTTTATTAAATTTATTCTTAGATGTATTTGACATTTGATGAAGTGATAAATTGTCTTTAAATTTTCTGTCTTGTTTATTGCTCATATATAGAAATACAGTAAATTTTTGTGTACTTACCTTTGTTGGTTAAAGAAATTTATAGTTGCTAAAAACTTTTATGAATGGATGTTGAATTTGAGATGATCATGTAATTTTTCTCCTTTATGACATTAATGTGATAAATACATTGATTTCCTAATATTAAATCAACTGTGTGTGCATAGGATAACTCAAAGTTCGTTGTGATGTTACCCTTTTTTAATGTTAGATTAATGTTTGTTTTTTACTAAATTTCTGCTTTTTAAAAATTTTCTTTCCTTAATTTATAGGTCTTTTTCTAACATCTTGAGGTGGGTACATAACTCATTGTTTTTCAGCTTTTCTTTTTCTCAAATCATGTGACTTTAAGACAATAAATTACTCTCTGATTTCACTTTACCTGCAGCTTATAAATTATGTAGTATGTTTTCATTCAAATAAAAATATTTCCCAATTTTCATGAATTGTATACAAATGTATTGCTTAATTTCCAAACATTTGAGAGTATTAATAAATGTTTTGTGTGTTTTTAAAAAGTGTTTGACTTTAACTGACATATATTGTTTTACATTAAGTATTTGCTTGATTGTATTATTTAAAGCCTGTATTACAGCTGCTAGCAAGCAAATCAGCCATTACTTAGAACTTAAGCTGCAGGAATATGGGAAAGTAATTTGAGAATAATTTGCAAGAGGCTGTTCTCTACTTCATATTCCTAATATTATTGATTATTGTAACTCATTTTTTATGATATGTTTTTTGTTGAATTTAAAGCAGTACTGAAATAGAGCAGGTATTTTTACTTATATTATTAAGACACTTGAAGTCCATTAAAATGCTTAAATACAGTTGCATTCGTTTTAAAAAAAAATTCATGTTCGTAATATATTTAGACTCACTAGCCTTGAATTTTTTTTTTCTTTTTTATTGGGGAACAGCGTGTTTTTCCAGGACCCATCAGCTCCAAGTCAAGTAGTTGTTTCAATCTAGTTGTGGATGGTGTTTTCTCAGGACCCATCAGCTCCAAATCAAGTAGTTGTTTCAATATAGTTGTGGAGGGCATTTTTCCAGGACCCATCAGCTCCAAGTCAAGTAGTTGTTTCAATCTAGTTGTGGAAGGTGTTTTTTCAGGACCCATCAGCTCCAAATCAAGTAGTTGTTTCAATCTAGTTGTGAAGGGCGCAACTCAGTGGCCCATGTGGGGATTGAAAAGCAACCTTGGTGTTATGAGCACTGTGCTCTAACCAACGGAGCTAAGTGGCTGACACTTGAATTTTTTTTTTTTTAACAAAAAATTTTAACTGATTTATCTAGTGTATAAGCTCTAGGAGGATACAATGATCATCTGCTGCCTTTTAGTTTGGCTCACTGATTAAACTAAAAGAATACTTAGCTACCAAGAATATAGACTATTTCCAGAATTTTGAAGATGAGTTTATGAATCCCAGGGCCATCATGAAATTTCTTACTTTATGGTAAAGCCCTGGGCAATTTTAGATCTACTAGACTTCTGTAAAAGAACATACAACTTGGGGATTTTATCTGTTTTTACTGCTATATTGCTAAGACTCAAAAGGCTCCTGACACAATATTTGTTGAATGAATGAAACAAAACTGCCGAAATAAAGCCTGATAACAATTATCAGTAAATTAAATCTGGAGCTAGAATTGAAATGTGCTCTTTAATACTTGAGAATGGTTGTTAATACCCTCATTTTCATTGACTAGATCAAATTTAATTGATAACTAGCATTAAACTTATAACTGTTAAATACAGAAGTAAAAGTTCACTGGTGTTCTGACTGCTTTTTCTTTTTAATCATGAGAAAAGTTAATAGAATTATATAGAATCTCCCTTATATCTTCATCCATATCCCCCAGTTGTTAATACTGGCTTTATCTTTTTTCACTATGTACAATTTTCTGGCCTACTTGAAAGTAAATAGTGGGTTTTTTTGTTTTGTTTTTTAAAGATTTTATTGGGGAATTGGGGGGGGAACAACATTGGGGAATCGGGGAAGGGGAACACACAAGTTGCTGTCCTTTTGTTCTTCAGTCTAGTTATGGAGGATGTCTCTTTACTGGTCCATGTTGGTATTGTGATCATTGCGCTCTTCTCGGCTGAGGCAGATCAGTCGTCGGCCATTGGACGGCCACTCACGGTGGCTCACGGCAGCCCACTGCAGCCCCACTGCAGCCTACACAGTCTCTGGCAACTCACGGCAGCCCAGCTCCAGGTCGAGCTGTTGTTTGCCATCTTAGCTGTAGAGGGCGCAGCGTCACTGGCCCATGTGGGATCCGAACCAGTGGTCCTGCTGCTCAAAGCTCACGCTCCCAAGCCAGCTGTTAACCAACAAGCTACTCAGCTGGCCTAATAGTGTTTTTTAAAAGCTACACATTTACCACTATTATTATGCACACACAAAAATAATATGGCCCACAAATAAAGATCATTTGTTCGTGTGTCCTGTTATTGAATGAATTAACATATTCCCACACCCCACTATAACAATGAAACTCTTCATATGTTTCTACCAAGACAAGGCATACTGCTCTTTTTTTTTTTTTTTTAATAGGGGAACTGTGTTTTTCTAATACCCATCAACTCCAATTCAAGTAGTTGTTTTAATCTAGTTGTGGAGGGCGCATCTCAGTGGCCCATGTAAGGATTTAACCAGCAACAAAGAATGTGCATACATTCTCAGCTGATATAATCACTATCCCCCAACCCAGTTATGTAGCCGACCATAAAACTGTATATGGACTCTTATTCTAATTATTATTTTAAAGTTATAAGGGTTTTTGGGATTATCTTTAAAAGTTAAGAGTCGAAGTCTACTCTCTTTCCATTATATCTTGTTTCTGATCTTACTAGATACTAATGCTTGGTCTTCTATAGCTGGCAGAATGAAGGCATGATTGAAGGGTAAAATGGGAGGGAGCAGTGCTGGCACTCAGTGGAAAGTTTTACTGCTTTGGTGTTTGTTTGAATGAAACCAGGCAAGTGTGAAGTATGTAACTAGAATGGCGCTCTGCAGTTTACCCTGACAACTCTCCTCAGTATATTTTTTCTTCTCAGTGAGATTGGGTATTGAGCAGAAAAACTAAACCAGAAATCTGGAGAACCAAAAATTTGGAATATATATGATAAAGAATGAATAGCCATAAAGAATTTAAAAGAAAAACAATCTTATAAATGAGCAAGGATATGGGAAAAAGTCACAACAGATAACTAAAAATTTTATTGTAGTTTTGTTTTTATATATGTGTATCTTAAAATTTGCTGTTTTATTATTATTTTTTTTATCCTGTTGCTCAGAGCTTGTACTCTTGAGCAAGCTCTTAACCAGCTGAGCCACTTGGCCAGCCCTGTTTTAATCATTTTTAAGTGTATAGTTCAGTGACATTAAGTACATTCACACTGATGTGCAGCCATTACTACTGTCATCTCCAGAACTTTTTTATCTCCCCAAACTGAAACTCTGTCCCCATTGAACAATAACTCCCCATTTCCTCCTTCCCTTAACCCCTGGCAGCCATGATTCTGATTTCTGTTTCTATGAATTTAGCTATTAGAGGTACTTCATATAACTGGACTCATAAAACATTTGTTGTTCTGTGACTGGCTTATTTCACCTAACATAATGTCTTTTTTTTTTTTAAGATTTTTATTGGGGAATTGGGGGATGGGAACAGCACTGGGGAATTGGGAGAAGGGGAACAGACAAGTTGCTGTCCTTTTGTTCTTCAGTCTAGTTGTGGAGGACGTTGCTTCACTGGCCCAAGTTGGCACCATTATTGCGCTCTTCTTGGGCGAGCAGATCAGTTGCCGGCTTCTGGACGGCCGCTCACGCTGGCTGCTGGCTGCTCATGCTTGCTGCTGGCTATACACAGTAGCCCATGGCAACCCACTGCAGAAGTGGCTGCAGTCTACGCCGTCACTGGAGACTCACAGCAGCCCAGCTTCAGGTTGAGCTGTTGTTCAGCATCTTAGCTGTAGAGGGCAGTGTCACTGGCACTCATGTGGGATCTGAACCGGGGCCCTCTGGTGTCCCAAGCCAGCTCTTAACCATCGCGCCACTCGGCCGGCCCAACATAATGTCTTTAAGGTTCATCCATGTTGTAGCATGTTTCAGAATTTTTTCCCTTTGAAGGCTGAACAATATCCATTGTATGATTCTACCACATTTTGTTTATTCATTCATCTATTGATGGACACTTGGGTGGTTTCTACTTTTTGGCTGTTGTGAATAGTGCTGCACTGAACATGAGTGTACAGGTATCCGAGTCCCTGCTTTCAATTCTTTGAGGTACATACCCAGCAGTGGAATTGCTGGATAATGAGGGTAATTCTGTTTTAACTTTTTGAGGAACTGCCAAACTTTTCCACAGGAGCTATACCATTTTACATTCCCACCACTAATGTAAGGAGGTTCTAATGTCTCCACATCCTCACCAACACTTATTACTTTCCATATTTTTGTAGATGACTATAGTCATCTACTTCGTGTGAGATAATATCATGGTTTTGATTTTCATTTCCCTAAAGACTAATGGTGTTGAGCATCTTCTCATGGACTTATTGGCCATTTGTATGCCTTTGGAGAAATGTCCATTCAAGGCCTTTATCCATTTTTAAGTAGGGTTTTTTTTTTTGGTCTTTTTTTAAGTTGTAGGAGTTGTTTATATATTCTGGATATTAATTTCTTATCAGATGCGATTGGCAAATATTTTCTCCTATGGGTTCCCTTTTCACTCTGTTGATAATGTCCTTGCTGCACAAAAGTTTAAGTCTTTATGCCTATTTTCAGTTTGTGCTCTTGATGTTATATCTTAGAATCTATTGTCAAATCCAAGGTCCTGAAGATTAACACCTATGTTTTCTTCTGAGAATTTTGTGGTTTTAACTTTTTCAAAAATTAAACTTACTGTGGTAACATCGGTTAATAACATATTGTTTCAGGTATACAGTTTTATAATATATTTACTGTATATTGCATTATATTGCATTGTGTGCTCATCACCCAAGTCTTGTCTCCTTCTGTCATCATATATTTGACCCTGTTTACCCTCTTCTTTCTCCTCCCACTCCCGTTCCCCTCTGGTAACCACCATACTATTGTCTGTGTCTTTGATTGTGTCTTTGAGTTTGTTCATTTGTTGTTTTCTGTATTATATGCTGTATATGAGTAAAATCATATGGTTCTTGTCCTTTTCTGTCTGACTTCGCTTAGCATGATACTCTCAACATCCATCCATGTTGTCATAAATGGTAGTATTTCATATTTTCTTATGGCTGAGTACTATTCCATTGTATATATGTACCACATCTTCTTTATCCCATCATCTATCAAAAGACACTTAAGTTGTTTCCATGCCTTGGCCACCAAGAATAATGCTGTAAAGAACATAGGGATCCATGTATCTTTTCAAGTTAGTGTTTTCATTTTCTTCAGATAATGAAGTAGAATTAGTGGTTCATAGAAATAGTTCTATTTTTAATTTTTTGAAGAACCTCCACACTGTTTTCCATAGTGGGTGTACCAGTTTACATTCCCACCAACAGTGCACTAGGGTTCCCTTTTCTCCAATCCTTGCCAGCACTTGTTTGTTGATTTATTGATGACAGCTGTTCTGACAGATATGAGGTGATATCACATAGTAGTTTTGATTTGCATTTCCCTGATGATTACTGATGTTGAGCATCTTTTCATGTGCCTGTTGGCCATCTTTATGCCTTCTTTGGAAAAATGCGTATTTAGATTGGCCCATTTTTTAATTGGATTGTTTGGGTTTTTTGCTGTTGAGTTGTTTGCGTTCTTTATATATATTGGTTCTTAGCCCCTTAGCAGTTACATGATTTGTGAATATTTTCTCCCATTCAGTATGTTGTCTTTTCATTTTATTGATAGTTTCCTTTGCTGTGCAGAAGCTTTTTAGTTTGATGAAGTCCCACTTGTTTAATTTTGCTTTTGTTGCCTTTGCATTTGGTGTGATCCTGTTTTTGTTTTTGTTTTTCTTAAGCCACTTCAGGAGATGGACATACTTTATAGTGACATTAATCTCCATTTCAAGTTTTTCTTATAGTCTCAGCAATTGTATTGGAAATTTGATCAAGTCAGTAACATCCTTTATTTGCCTGTTTTTCATTTATATAACAGGGTAAAATACTTTACAAAGTTCGATGGAAAGGATACACATCAGATGATGACACCTGGGAGCCTGAGGTTCACCTTGAAGACTGTAAAGAAGTTCTTCTTGAATTTAGGAAGAAGGTTGCAGATAACAAAGCTAAACCAGTCAAGAAAGATATTCAGGTATTGTGTTTTTATCTCAAATTCTTTTTTTTAATGCAATAAATTTATTATAAATATTACTGATAAAGAATGCAGTAAAGAATTTACAAATAATAATAAAATATAAAATATACAATATTCCTATTTCAAATTCTATATAGCCAATTAGTTCTCACAGGATGCTTTCGTTGAGTTTTGCCAAATTCTTCTTTCTGTAGCCAATCTGTGATTGCAGTTGACAAACAAGTACAGTTTGGACATGTTAATTAATAATTTCCTTTAAGTTAAGGGCAGGATGAAAGGGGTGGGAAAGACACATTGAAACTTTGTTCATGATGTGAGCATCTTTGTTTTGGTATACCTGAGGAATTTTTTTTTAATATTTTTTGAAAAATAATAGTTAACATACAATATTATATTAGTTTCAGGTGTATACCATAGTTATTCAGCATTTATATACTGAAAAAAGGAATCACCATGATAAGTCCAGCAACCATCTGACACTACGATGCTATCACAGTATTGTTAACTATATTCCCTATGCTGTACATTACATCCCAGTGATTTGTCTTAATCTGGAAACTTGAACATCTCACTCCCCGCCCCCTTTTTAAATTTTCAATTGCAGTTGACATTCAATGCCTGGGACTCCAGCTACCCTCCGACTCACTCAGCCACTCTGGTTTTCACAACCAGAAGCGTGGGAACTTCTCTCCCCACTCTCCCCAGCACTGGAACTGAACCCTGTGCTGGGAAGGGGCTGGGACCCCTCATTTCTCTGGAAGGATCTCCGCAGCCAAGATACCACTTCTGATTTTTAATGGTCACACGCAGGTGTGGGACCAGCCTGTTCTGCATCTCTACCAGTCTGGAGGTGGCTTCTTCTGTATGTCCTTAGTTATCGTTATATATAGTACTTATGTTCAGATAAACTTCAGGTGATTCTCAGTGATGGTTTTTCCATACACTATTTGAATTTTGATGTGTTCTTGCATGGAGGCAAGTACAACGTGTATCTACACTGCCATCTTGACCAGAAATCGCTGAGGACTATTCTTTTTGAGCCATTCAAATTACTACTATAATAATAGATATAATACATACTTTTATATTTAATCTACATTATTATTTTTTATTTTTCTGCTAATAAAAATTTAAAAATTTTAGATCACTTTGCAAAGTTATAAATTTTAATCCATTTCAGATTATGCAGGGTCTGATTATCCAGGACTTTTGTTTTTTTCTTCTGTTTCCACTTCAATTTTTAGCTACTTTATTGCGATCAGTAGTTCTTCCTGATGATAAGGAAGGATAAAGAGATCAAAGGAACCCAACATAAGTTAAACTTCTTTCATCAGCAATTTGGAAAAAGGTTAGACGGTGGCTAGATAGGGATAATGTTAAAGTAACACACAAATTTGGTTTAAGGATTTTGTTCTATGGATTTGTCCACTGTTTTATCCTTGATTGTCTTAGTCCACAAGTAATTGAATTTGCTTTACATATAAATCTTAGAAGAATTTCCTATTTTGCTTTACAATGTAAATTTTATTTTTTTATTTTATTTTAATTTATTTTTATTTTTATTTCACTTTTTTAAGATTTTATTGGGGACTTATGGGAGGGGAACAGGGTTGGGGAATTGGGGAAGGGGAACGGACAAGTTGCTGTCCTTTTGTTCTTCAGTCTAGTTGTGGAGGACATTGCTTCACGGGCCCATGTTGGTATTATCATTGTGCTCTTCCCGGGTGAGGCAGTCGCTCACCTGCCATTGGACAGCTGCTCATGGCAGCTAATGCCTGCTGCCGGCCAGCCCCACTGAAGCCTACACCATTGCCGGCGACTCACGGCAGCCCAGCTCCAGGTAAAGCTGTTGTTCACCATCTTAGCTGTAGAGGTCACAGTGTCACTAGCCCTCATGTGGGATCCGAACCGGGGCCCTGCTGCTCAGAGCTGGCATCCCAAGCCAACTCCTAACCAACGTGCCACTTGGTCGGCCCCCAGTGTAAATTTTATATATAGCTCTTTTTATAAATTGAACAAGCTCTTACTCAACTTCTTGCTTTTGACTTTAGAGGTGTTTTGGGTTTTTTTCATTAAAGATAATGGGGGTTTTTTTGAATAGTGGCAGAAGTTGTTGAACTTAAAACTATATAGTGAAAGTTTCTCGCATTCATAAAGTGAAAATTTCTCACAAGAAAGAATTCTTACTAATGATGTCTTTAAGGACTGAATATTGATCTCTTCTTTCCCTACTATTTGAGTTTCAACCACACTTTTTAAAATACTTAGTATTTTTTTAAATAACCAAAACAATATTAGGACCCAGTTTTTATTATATGTAGTGTTGTTAATAATAATAATCACAGTAACAGGCCGCTTTCATTTATTGAGCCAGCCATGTATGTGCCAGACACTGGATCAGCACTTTATATGTATTAAAATGAGAAATGGAGGCTCAGATAATGTAACCAGCTGAAGTTCACAAGTTAGTAATGATAAAGCCAGGCAACTGAGCTCTTAACCACTATGGTAGGTTCGTTTTTTTTGTGTGTTTTTTTTTTTAGTTTCAGGTGTACAAAACAATGTAAGAGACATTTACACCCCTCACAACCTGATAACCCCTCTCCTCCAATCTACTACCCCTCTGACATCGTATATAGCTGTTACAATTCCATTGACTCTATTCCCTATGCTGTACTCCATATCCTGTGACTATATATATATTAAATTATAGTTGATATTCAATAGTATTCAGCTTCAGCTTCAGGTGTACAATGCAGGGGTCAGGCGTCTACACTGTCCATGAAGTGGACTCCCTAATAAGACAAATGTCCGTTGAATACCAGTAGGTTGCTTTTTTTAATTTATTTTATTTTATTGGGGAACAGTGTGTTTTTCCAGGACCCACCAGCTCCAAGTCAAGTAGTTATCTTCAGTCTAGTTGTGGAGGGCGCAACTCAGTGGGCCATGTTGGGATCGAACCGGCAACCTTGGTGTTAGGAGCACTGCACTCTAACCAACTGAGCTAACCAACCGCCTCAGGTAGGTTGCCTTTTGATTGGGGCTTTAGCTTTAAATCTATTTAGCGGAGTGGAATTACCAGTTTTTAAAAATTACATTATGTGGGCTGGCTGAGTGGCACGATGGTTAAGAACTGGCTTGGGATGCCAGAGGGCCCCGGTTCGGATCCCACATATGAGGGCCAGTGACACTGCCCTCCACAGCTAAGATGCTGAACAACAGCTAAACCTGGAGCTGGGCGGCTGTGAGTCGCCTGCTACGGCGTAGGCTGCAGCCCCTGTGGCAGTGGGTTGCCGTGGGCTACCCGTGTGTAGCCAGCAGCCAGCATGAGCAGCCAGCAGCCGCAGTGAACGGCCGTCCAGAAGCCGGCGACTGATCTGCCTCGCCAGGGAAGAGCACAATGATGGTGCCAACTTGGGCCAGTGAAGCAACATCCTCCACAACTAGACTGAAGAACAAAACGACAGCAACTTGTCTGTTCACCTTCCCCCAATTCCCCAGTGCTGTTCCCATCCTCCCAATTCCCCAATAAAAATCTTAAAAAAAAAAAAAATTACATTATCATGGCAGGCCTTTAAAATACACGGTTTTTAGGGGTGACTGGTTAGCTCACTTGGTTAGAGCATGGTGCTGATAACACCAAGGTTGCTGGTTCAGTCCCCTTATGGGCCACTGTGAGCTGCGCCCTCCTTAAAAGAGTTAACTGTGCCATTGTAGCATGAAAGCGATGTGTAACTAATGACTGTGGTTGTTCCCCAATAAAATTAAAAAATGTGTTTGTGTGTGTGTGTGTGTGTGTGTGTGTGTGTGTGTGTACAGTTTTTAAATTACTAAGCAAAATGCTCAGTACTTTAAAATGTTTTGTAAAGGAAACCCTTTGTAAAATGAGTTCAGATTCAGGTAGATACTTTTTTCCCCTTATTATTATTTTTTTTTTTGCTATAATTATACTTCACTTTTCTCAAATGAGTGCCTACTCCCCCCTTACCTATTTCTTTTCTTAAAAACACTCACACGAGAACAAATGCACACGTTTCACTAAGTGATTGGTTCATGTTACTCTAAAAATTTAGGCTTTGTGATTGAAGTCTTCCTAAAGTTATTTCTCAGTTTCTCACTTTCCTCCATTATTAATGAGATAGGTTCACTGCAACTTTTCCCAAGAAGTCTTGTCTTAGAGAGCTCTGGCTTTTTTGTCCTTTATTTCACTTTACCAAGCCTCTGGTTAAACACAGCTTCCAACTTTCTCTCGATTTAAAATTATACTCTTTTTAAAGATTAAAGATTAAAAATCCTTGTCCTTATTTTAGAAAGACATTTCTCCACTTTAAAGTGTCTTTTTTAAGTTAACCTTACTACTTCGTAAATAATTTAAACCTCTAGGCTCTAATAACATTTCGAATCTTTATAATAAGAGTGAAATCTCGATTTCCTGTATCAGGTCAGCTTTGTCATATATTCTGTTGTTTCTAAAGTATTCCAGTATTTATATTCCTTTGACCCATTGGCCTAATTTTTGAGGTGGTGTCAGTGGACAGGAATACGGCAAAAATACAGCTGCTCGCTGATCTGCTTCCCCTTTAGCAAAAACAGTTTTGCCATTTATAAACTTTTCTGATCCTTTGATGGTAAACAGAAAAATAGTCAGTATGAGACAATTACTTTGTTCATCTCTTCACTGTGTTCATACAAGCAGCATATGTGCTGTCAATGAAAATTGTTGTATTTCCAAATCACCAAAATGTTTGCTTTATGGAAAGGTTTCATCACAGTAGCAATTGTAAGAATATTTGCTTTTTCACGTCTTCTACTAATTCTGGAAGCACTGATTGCTTAGGACTTAGTAAGCATCACAGGAAGTTAGAAATGGTTTCTAAAATAACCTAAAAAGTTTGTTAATGCTATTTACCATAAAATAGACATGATGCAGAAATGGTACTTGTTCAATTAAACTACCTTTTATCTTGTAGCATTTGGATACCTTTTTATCTTTCTGCTGACCATCAGGTGTTTCAACCTAAAAAAAAAAAACGAGGTGTTTTTTAATGTTCATGTGTGTGATATGGTCCAGTCTTTCATTTATTTATTTATTTTTTTTAAAAGATTTTTATTGGGGAATTGGGGGGATGGGAACAGTGCTGGGGAATTGGGGGAAGGGGAACAGACAAGTTGCTGTCGTTTTGTTCTTCAGTCTAGTTGTGGAGGACGTCGCTTCACTGGCCCAAGTTGGCACCATCATTGCGCTCTTCCCAGGCAGGCAGATAAGTCGCTGGCTTCTGGTCGGCCGCTCACTGCGGCTGCTTGCCGCTCACGCTGGCTGCTGGCTACACACGGTAGCCCATGGCAACCCACTGCCACAGGGGCTGCAGCCCATGCCGTCGCCGGCGACTCACGGCAGCCCAGCTCCAGGTTTAGCTGTTGTTCAGCATCTTAGCTGTGGAGGTCAGTGTCACTGGCCCTCATATGTGGGATCCAAACTGGTCCCTCTGGCATCCCAAGCCAGCTCTTAACCAACGTGCCACTCGGCCGGCCCCAGTCTTTCATTTTTTAAGGACTGAAAATATACAAGTAAGGCAGCCAGTGGCCTGCTTTACCCTGTAATGGCTGAGGTTACATGACACAGGTGGGCCTCTACTGTTACAGCAACACATTTTACTATTTTTATCTTACTGGATTTGGGGGTATTTTTTTTCTTTTTTTAGGAATAGCAGTTTTTAGTACACATGACCTTTAAATGGTCATAGTTACAGAAAGATCAGTAAAATCCAGGTTTATTGCTCTTGTGCCTTGCAAGTAGTATATACATGTTTTTTTTTAAGGGTAGTACTATATACATACTAAGGATTTTGCCTTCTGCTTTTCTTAAAATATTTTATCAATATACTAACCAGCAAACATTATTTTTTCTTAATTATGAAACAATCACCTGTGTACCTACTACTCAGTAAAGAGATTAGTTTTGCCTTTATTTATTTATTTTTTAGATTTTTATTGGGGAATTGGGGAAGGGGAACAGTGTTGGGGAAGGGAAACAGCCAAGTTGTTGTCCTTCAATCTTAGTTGTGGAGGGCGCAGCTAGCTCAGCTCCAAGTCCAGTTGCCATCTAGCTGCCCTTTGGCAGTTCGCAGCCGCTCAGCTCATGGTGCGGTGTTCAATCTTAGTTTATCCCATGTGGGAGTCAAACCAGCAACCTTGTTGTTAGGAGCACGTGCTCTCACCAGCTGAGTCATTCTGCCACCTGTTGGCAGCTCAGCAGCAGCTCAGCTTGGGCACAGCTCACTGCCCCATGTGGGAATCCAACCAGCGACCATGTTGCTCAGAGCTCCCACTCTTAACCAACTGGTCCACTTGGTCGGCCCTGTTTTGCCTTTATTTTAAAATTTGAGAATACCTTTTCAGGGTATCGGGGGGAGAGCTTTTTGAAATACTTCTGTTTGTTAACAGTGTGAGAATTTGCACATCTAAATAAGCATTATTTTTCAGAGCATACATTTTATGAAGTAAACATTTATTCCAGTAGTGCCATGGCCCAAAATGATTTTAAATGTTTTCTTTTGGATTTGTCTTAAGAATTTATAATGTCATGCAAAAAATAATTTCTAGTGTCACCTTGTTTTACTCAAAAATAGTTCTTTTAAAAAGGTGGTGGTACAGGCTCTAAGAGTGCAGGAGTGCACTTCCTGAAGTGTTTTGAGCAGTGTTTGCACTGTTGAAATGCTTATGGTTTCCCGAGGTGGTTACCTGGACGCAGATGACAGGGATGCGTGTGCTATACCTTTGGCACGTGCATCGTCAGTGACATTGTCCTCACACTTCATATACTAGACTGCTGAACATTCCCACAGACAGGCTGTAATGTGAATAGAGTGACATGATTTGCCTGGTCAGCCCCAGTTTATGACTGTTAACTTGGTGTAATTATTAATAGAACCATTTCACTTTTCAGAGTTGTCCTGATTTGCATAATAAATACTGTTCATTTTACCTGTTAGACTATCAAGCAGAGTAAGATGACAGGTTGCTAGTGTACTAAAAGTGCTAAGACCTGTGGTATGGGATTTTAAATCTTTGTTGTGGTTATTTTATAGTTACTTTTAAAGTTAACACTGATTCCTTTCTATCTGATACCTGTTGTCTGATGGCAGACAGTAACTGTCACCAGGTGGCAGCTAATCTTTATGTCCTGACTTCACTGAATCTGGCCAAGCATTCCAGGGCTGGGTCACTGAGGTACAATGAACCTACTGATTCATTTAAAATATGGCTAAATGATCATTTCTAACTGCTATATTTATAACCTAGCTGAATCAACCCATTTTATATTTCAAACCTACAGGTTTAAATATAGGTCATTAGAATAGTCGAACAACCAAAAAAAGGTCTTTTTTTTTTTTTTTTCAGTTATTTGCTAAGGAGCCAGCAGCAGTACAGCTCTTCCCCGATGACTGAGGAAGAATTAGAAGGATTAGAGCTTACAGGTGACCCTGCCACCCTGTTGTAATGACAGCTATAGCAACCACCAAATGGGGCAGGGGGCATTGCTGGGTGATGGGGACATTGCTTCCCATCAGCATTGTCTGTACTCATTTACTTAATCCTATAGTGATTAGAAATTAGTTTCAGATTTGTTACACCCATTCTGTAAAATTTCAAATTTATTTGCAGGGTTTTTGTACTTACAGTTGATTCACTGAGGATGTTTAGTGTTCAGGTTACTTGGATTATTTTATTTTTCTTCTCTGTGGTTATATTATCAACTTGATAAACAGATTTGTTTATTTGTTAATTAGTGTCTGTTTTCTCCCTGCCTTTCCTCTCTCCATATCTAATTTGAAGTACAGTCGACACTTGAACAACACAGATTTGAATTGCACAGGGTCCACTTATACGTGGATATTTTTCAATGAGTAGTCAGCCCTCTGTATTCTCAGGTTCCTCATTCCCAATCCAGCCGTGGGATCCATGGACACGGAGTGCTGACTGCATTTTTCTGGCCCTTTATAGACGGGACTCGAGCATCCGCAGAGCCCGTCTCCTGTGGATACGAAGACACACCGCTAAATTTCGGAGTGTCAGTTATACCTGGATTTCTGACTATGAGGGGCCGGGACTCCACCTCCGGCGTTGCTGAGGGTCAGCTGTATATATCACATCAGTGCGGTTTGGGTGCCGTCTTTGCTCATTCCATAGAAACAGTGAACTGTAACTGCAAGTTTAAAGACCAAAAGCCTTTGAAAAAAAAAACCTTTTCTTTGAATTGGTAACTACTTTTTGGCAACCAAGAAAGTCTGTACAATAATTACTTCTTTGGTGTTTTTGGAAATTCTGAGGTTCATGTACAACCCAGCCACCATACACAAGACTGTTATTGTTTACTTCTGCTTTAGTTGGGGACCTTCAGCAGTACCAATTCCTGTCCCTCTGTGTTTTCCTACTTCCTTATATTGAGGCTCATCAGCTACTGAGACCTAGTTGCTAGATGAGATACAAGTAATAATATACTCCATTTAGGTAAGTCATTTTAAGGAGTTGACAAACTGCTTGGAAAAAAAACATTTCTACCAGATTTCATTAGTACTTTTCAAAACATTTTAAATTACTATGTTAATGAATATTTCAATCTTTTCTTTTATAGAGACTGTCCTTAAATAATGACATATTTGAGGCAAATTCTGACAGCGATCAGCAAAGTGAAACAAAAGATACTTCTCCAAAGAAGAAAAAGAAGAAATTGAGGCAGAGAGAAGAGAAGAGCCCAGATGATCTGAAGAAGAAGAAGGCCAAGGCTGGGAAACTGAAAGAGAAGTCCACCCCAGACCTGGACAGCCCCTCCTCTGAGAGCTCAGTGTTTGATTTAAGGACAAAGAAAAGGGTTTCGGAAGCTAAAGAAGAATTAAAGGAGTCCAAAAAGCCCAAAAAAGATGACATAAAAGAAACTAAGGAATTAAAGAAAGTTAAAAAGAGTGAAATAAAAGATTTAAAGACTAAAATAAGAGAAGACTCCAAAGAAAACAGAAAAACAAAAAAAGAGAAATGTGTTGAATCTCAGTTGGAATCTGAATCAAGTGTACTTAATGAGTCCCCTTTTCAAGAGGGGGACAGTGATGATCTACATGCTGACAACAGAGAAGAGAGACAGAAGATTAAAGATGCAAAAGATAAGGCAGGGCAAGACACTACTGAGGACACTGTTTTAGATAAACAGCTGGAGGACACAGGGAGTGTCGAAGAGGGTGCTGATGTCACAGGAAAGAGAAACAGAAAGAAACCCAGAAAGGCTGAGGAACTTAAGGACAGGAAAAGGCTAGAAAACAAAAACCTTTGTTTAGAGAGAAAAAGTACATGTAAAAAGCAAAGGAATCAGGACAAAGGCAAAAGTACCCCAGAGTTAGATAAGCTGACACCTGCACCTGCCCAGACCCAGAGGAGCTCAAGGTCGGCCTGGGAAGAGAGAGGCGTCCAGGCCACTGACTCAACTGAGGAAGTGAGTACTGTGTTAGAATCTTAATCCTAGAATGTTCCAATCCAGCTACTGCTCTTTTGAGTGGTCAAGAAGTTTTACAAATAATGAGGAAACGGTGAAGCTATCAGAATAGTTTTTCTGTCGTTAGGGAATTCCTTAGTTCTGTGACCACAGGGCAGCATTGTGTAGTAAAACTTAGAATTTCACCAGCTTATTTTACTAGCTTCTCACATCCTGCTTGGCATTTGACTCTGTCTTAAAAATATACCACTTTTTATTTAAATAATAGTACATAGAGGACACTAACTCTGCAGGTCTTTTAATACTTACAAAAATATACTTAATAAGAGTTTATCCCCTTTTAAAAAGTATTTTTTATGTTTTTTCAAAATGGAAATATTTTCCACATTATGAAGGTATTTATATATGCAGTATTTATCAAGGGCTAGAAAAACAGTAAGTTTTTTTCATCTGTTAATACCAGTTTTGTGGATTTATCTTCAGGAAATCATTTTAAAGGGAGAAAGAGCTATGTATACAAAGATATTTATGGTAGTGTTAGTTTCACTAAAATTAATACAATTCTAACTGGGCATGAGAGAAATGGTTAAGAAAATGTATCAACTTGGGAACTATTATATAAATAAATAAAAATGAATTTTAAACAGCAAAATTATAAAGATCAGAAGGCAAAATGTGCAGAAATAAAAAATAGTCACGTCTGGTTAGTAGGACTGTAGGGTAAAATTTTGGGGGGAACTTTATTTTTAGAAAATTCTTAAAAGAGAATTCAGGAAACTGGTGTTGGGTTTTGAATTTGGTGATTTGTAAGTTATGGTTGAGGAAGCGGTTGATGTGAAGAAGATTTACTCACCAGTGGCCGGCCAGGTGCCACAGTGCACAAAGGCATCGCCTATGCCAGGGGCCTGTGTTTTCCAGTTTTCAGATACATGTCAGCTCTTATCTGTTCCTATTTTGGATCTTAACTTATGTCTCTTTCAGGAGAAAGAGACCCAGAAAAATGAACCCAAAGAAAAATACCAGAAAGGGCATGATTTGGACAGGGAAGAAAAAGGCCGCAAAGAGCCAAAGGGATTAAAGAGTGAGTGTGACTACTAACATTTACTGTTTATCACTGCCATCCTCTATACAAGGAATTTAATCTACTGTGAGACAGTCTTTTCTAACCTGCAATGTCATAGAACTGGAAAATTTCATTCACTGGGCAATTTAGAACCTTATGCTTCTTTTGTTTAACCCGTTACCTTAGTTTATTACATAAGTTTATATTGTTTCTAACATTAATGTTTTTCCCTCTGTTCACCTTTATTTTTCTCCTTTTGAGTATGATGATGAAGTATATTAGAGTTACAGTGACAGGACACTAGCTATGGCAGAAAAAACATAAATGTCCCTTTTATCATGGATGCTAAATGAGACAAACTGTTTAGCATTTATTGTATTTAGCTTTGTGTCATTTATATAAACATAGCATTGACTGTACATTTTGGATCACGTGAATACAGACCATAATTGAGAATGCATAACACATGTAACACTGGAACAGTACTTTATAAAACATCCCCTATTACAATGTTTGAATAAGACCCAAAAGTTCTCAAGAAAGCAGTGATTCTAAGGCATAGATAGTTCCCCTGGGTTTTCTCCCAAAAGCTGTAACTGAGGTAGTATCAGAAGTACATTTCAGCTCTGCCTAGGCCGGGACTTAAGACATAAGCAGCAGGGGAATGGAAGCAGGAAGGAGCAGTTGTCATTTCAATGGATCATGTATAAAGTGATTAAAGATTAAATCTATTTAAAGCAATACAACAATTTTAACCATTTATTATTGTTCATAGAGTGATTGAAGATTCAAAATATTATATAATTGGAGCTGGTTAATTAACTTTTTTTTCTTACATGTCAGTTTCAGGTACATTCTTATTGTGAATGTGTAATAGCCTTCAACTACTGTTCATTCCATTCATAGTAGTACTTATTGGGTGTCTGATTTTCAATATCCCCTGCTAATAAAAACGACCTGCTATGTACCCAGAGTTTATATAATAGAGTTCTTCCTAATTTTGTTTTCTTCTACCCCTTTTGGGGGTTATGATGTCAGATCTAGTGTGTTGCAGTCTTCTTTTCACCTTTATCTTTAGTTAAAAGCTGAGTGGATTTCCACAGGTGTCAGGTGATTTTACCAGGTGTTCTGTCAGTATGCTGGCATGGCACCCTCTCATCCCCCGCTCGCCACCAGAAACTGCTTTTGTACGAGGTTAGCTTCAGAATACAGTCGCAGGCAGGGGTCTTAACAGGACAGATGATGGCATGTCTGGGATTATCTTGAGGCTCACTGTCTTCAGAAGGCTTTTGTCAAAACTGGGAGTGATTCAGAGCACCAGTGAGCAGCCATGCACTTTGGACACCCTTCCTAAATACTGAGCAGCCAATAGGAAGGCCAGCTGAATACTGAGCAGCCAATAGGAAGGCCAGTTGAATACTGAGCAGCCAGTAGGAAGGCCAGTTGAATACTGAGCAGCCAGTAGGAAGGCCCATTGAGACAGCTTCATGTTTGATAGTGAATCTGATCATTCTTTTCCACCAAGATATATACTAGTAAAAAGTAAGAAAATACCTATTTCTTTAACACGAACCTATATTTTCTCTTGATTGCAACAAATTTGTGATTCCTGTTATCAATTTTATTTTTTTCATTAGCATTAAAGGAAATCAGAAGTGCATTTGACTTATTTAAATTAACTCCAGAAGAAAAAAATGATTTTCCTGAGAATAATCAGAAAAGAGAAGATATACCACTGGAAAGTAAGATCGCAGAAGATCCCAAAACCCAGGAAAACAAGGAGGTACTTAAAGAAAGGAGAAATACCAGAGATGAGGCTGATACCTGGGCATACATAGCCGCAGAGGGAAATCAGGACCTTGTGGACAGTGTGTGCCACGCAGACGAGAATTCTGGTGAGTGTGTTTGGGATCATTTTGCAGATTTTTTTAGGGCAGTACACCATCATATTATTTCACTCTCCATCCTCATCTGTCCCACTGTAACTCTGATCTCAAGATCAGAAAATAAGCCATAAAAGACTTCATTTCAGTCTCCGGAATAAGTAACTTATTGAAGATTTAGGTCATTCTGTGATTTCTAAATTGATCACACAAATATTTCTGAGTCCCTATAATGTGATCTGCACATTTAGAAATTATAAAGCTTTCCAGTTTTCTGCCTTTCTCATTCTTGCCAAGTAGCCTGATTTCTTTCAGAAAATTATCAAATGCAGACTTATTTGTATTCTGTCCTTTTAACCTTGCAGTAAATAGCACTTGCACTTCCTAAATATGACAGTGCTGTACATGCTCTCGTGGTGGGTGTTGGGATCGGGTGTGAAGAAGGGGGCCTCGTGTGAAATGCAGGCCACACTAGCTGTGGGGGCACAGAAAGAGTGCATACATGTGAGCTGTAGCTAGGACAGGGTAATCTGACAGAACTGTCATCTGTGAATCTGGAAAAACAGGTGAAGATAATTTTTTAAATGTTTCAGAATATAAGGCAGAGTAGATAGTCTGGGTGGTCTTGTTACTACAAAACATCTAGACCCTGGGCCCCAGGTAAATGTTGCTTTCTGGTGCATTGCTGAGCTTGCAAGAAATCGGGACACTTTCTGGGACCCATAGACAAGGCAGAGAGGAAGTAGGTTGCCCTGAGGCCTGATGCCAAGTAGCAGCATTGCCCTTTGGGGTACCAGGCAGTGATGAGCAGAGGCACTTGGTTTGCACCCTTGGATGTCCCTGGGTGAAATCTGAAACTGGCCTGTACCCGGAGGGCAGGGAGAGACTGAAAAAAGAGGCAGCCTGTCTGGATTGGTAGGTGGCAGGTGTGATAAGCAGAGGACCTACAGAACGAGGCTGGTCTCATGTGGCAGTGCGACAAATAGCTCTCCATACCCGCCCACCAAATCTTAAGTTTCTGTAGAGGCCTTCACTGGGTTCAGTCAAGTGTTCAGTCAGATGGTCTGAACACCTCTCAGGGCTGCATCCTTGAGGTGGCTCCCTGTGGAAACGGTGGGTGGGATGCATCCTCCAGGGAAGGGGAGCCCTGAGGAGTCTGCGTCCGGCTTACTGGTTAACCAGAAGTCAAGTCCTTGCAATAGCCTCCAGCATCCCACCCCTTGTGACTGGCTCTTACCCTCTCACACGCCCCCCTATTCTGCATTGTGCCCTGGGTGGTCAGCAAGGGGTCTCACTAGCATGGAGGTGGCTCATTTGGCAGCTGTCTGGCCACAGTGGTGGCAGGCACATGCCAGAGAAAACACAGGTTAAGATAATGATCCCCAAAATAAGTAATACTTTTTTCCACTAAAAGCCCCAAGATCCGAGCCACTGATTTATTAAGTCTGTGAGGCTGGGGGTCAGACTCCTTGGGACATTCGTTTGTGTCCTTGTGAATTAATGAAGATGATACGTTACAGACTCATCAGGGTTGAGCACATTCTGTTTGGGAAACTGCGTAGGTGCCCCTTCAGAGGCAGTAATAATGCCCAAGGCCTTCGTGTTCTGGAGAACAGCTTTGTCATTAGGGACATTTCAGTGTTCAGGAAAGAGGCTTCGTCTGCAATCCTGTACGGCTTGCTGGGTGACTTTAGTAAGGGCATCTCCGTGCTGTAACAGCCTCAGGCCAGCAGAGGAACAAAGATGGTGACCAAATGATTGGCCAGTGGGAAACAGCGTGCCCACTGGGCCTTGAGCGGGTTGGCAGCTTTAGGAACCTGAGCTGGTTGTTCTTACCATCCCTGTTGGCCAGGGGAGGCAGGCAGAACTGCCAGTCAGGCATGAGGAGATGGACGGGGGCGGGGGGGGTGCCAGCCCAGGATATCCCCAGCCCTCCCCTCCTTCAAGGGTGCATGCTGTGTTTGAGGTGTTTCCACAGATGTAACTTGTAGCAGGACAGTGGGATCCCAGTGAAGATTGTCTGGTTCCCCGAACCAAGGTGCCAAGTGACACCCATCCCATCGGGACATCCCAGTGCAAATTCCAGTAGATGGCACCTCTCCCCGGTGTGACGGGGCTCGGGTGTCTCCAGCAGCACAGCACATTGTGCACAGTGAGTGGGGGCAGTGGCTGTCCCCCGAGACTTCCATACGTATCTTTATGGCATTAGGTGCCTCAGCAGGTGACCCCAGTCTGGCATATGGGCAGCAGGACCTACTGGTCAATCATTCAAATGTATCAAAGCCTGGAAGAGCTCTTTAGTCCACCTGGCCAAGGTGGTTAACCTGTTAGTCATTTCATCTCCTGCTCAAGGCTCCATTCTTCCTTCCTACCAACCCTGCTGCTGCAGATTATAGGGAGATGGGACCTCCATTCAGTGTCATGTTCTTGTGCCCAGTCTAGCACATCGTGACCTCTGAAATGGGACTCCCAATCACTGTCTATTCAGCAAGGGTGTCTGTAGACGGTCCGTGCCTTTTCCAATCCTCTATAATGGTGGCAGCCTGGTTGGCACGGCTACAACTGAGGAAGCTTGGGTCAGGCCAGACATGGCATCACACAAACCAAGGCACATTTAGAACACTCACTCGGAGGGGACGAATTTGCCAATCCATTGCTGGTCAGGAACTCTGGTAGGTGGCTCCAGAATCCTTTGGCAGTTGTCTTGGGCTTTGTTTAGAATACATAGGACATGCTGTCACTGCATTAACAAGTCACTGTTTCGGGGGCATCACACCATCCCAGCCAGGTGCTGCAGGGGCCACTGAAGGGCCTGCAACCAGGGCTCGTGCCTGGATCGCCGGTGATTGTCAGTGCCTCACAAGCTGGAATGTGGCTCCTACTGGCGAACCCAAATGACCTTCCACATGGTCATCCACCCTCGGCTTCCCTGTCCAGGTCGTGTGTCAATCCTTTAGAAGAGTCCAGCCCACCCACACGCTGAGTCCAGCTCACCAGCTGCTCTGGGCCCTTCCCATTTCCATCCAGACGGTGCTGGCGCTGCGTTGAATGATGGCTGGGGTCCATGTGAAAGGAAGGTGGCCCTAACCAAGACCATCCATACCGGCCGGTGTCGGCGGAAATTTCCCCCATTTCCACCCCACAGGAGACTAGGACCTATCGGCATACGGGAGGCCCGGGGCTGTTCAGCATAGAGACCTCAGCATCAGACCCTTTAGGCCTAAAACTGGATAGGTGACAAGTGGCAACACAGATCCATGCATGGGGAGCTCTGTGGGTTTCGTTACTCCAGACAGCCCTGGAAAGATGGTACTGTCTCACTTATGGGACCCATCATCTGTCCCTCCCAGTGCTTCCTGTGGGCTCAGATATGGTTCACTGAGTGGCTCTGCTCCTCGGCTGTGACGTGTCCTCTCACAGGTCACTCTAGATCAAATGCATTAATTCATGTAAATAACTGAACATCCCTTACTGAGTGTTAGCTGCTTTTACTGTTACCACTCCTGTCACTCGGGAGATCCAGCAAGCTTCTGTGACTGATGCAAAGCGCACAGCCAACTTGGGGCTGGGACCGGATGCAGGGTGTGTCACTCCGGGGCACAAGGGGCGGTGCTGTTTCCAGTTGAGAGCTTGGGGGGCAGTGCATTTGTTCGCATGTCTTTTACAGAGTCCAATTCTATGGCAAGGTTAACATCTAACATCTGTGTGGTTGGAGCAATCGGTTTTAGGTGAAAATCCTTTAACTCTTACCAGCAAATATTTGTGCTTTTCAGTCATTTTGAATTACTCCCATGTGAGTTAGGCCCCAGTCTCACTGCATTGCCTATAGGGGGCGAGCACGTCCCTCCTAGTGCTGATCAGCCACCTGGTCAGACATGAGGGAGACCAGCACTTGCTTTACGGTGTGATGGGGGCTTGACAAGGCTGGCTAACTGGAGGAGGAGCGAGAGCCAACTCTGGATCAGTGGACAAGCACTTATTTAAACATAGGTCTGGTTTACACATTTTGAATGATGTTACCTACTTAAATGATTGAAAGCAGTATATGTCCAGGGAGAATGGCCAAAAAAATAAATGTTAGCAATGCCTCTTATTGATGCCTCTCTTCCTTTGAGCTACTTACTCATGTACCTAAAGTTCATATTTCACTATTTTATAGTTAATGTGTTACCTGTTTATCTTCAAGCCTTTGAAGCACTGTGACTTCTAAATATGGATAGTTCGTGTTACTTACCCTCAAAAATCAGTTTCTTTAAAGACTATATAGTTTTGGTTAAGACACCACAAATTTAATAAAATGCCATTGTATTTTTGTATAGCCCAGAAAAATGTATCTGATGGCTGTTCTGTGTTCCAGACGGCAAACAGCAGATTCTGAGTTTGGGCATGGACCTGCAGCTGGAATGGATGAAATTAGAAGATTTTCAGAAGCATCTGGCTGGAAAAGATGAGAATTTTACTACAGCAGATGCCATCCCAAGTCGTGAGTAGTTTGGGAATTTTGGAGGTCCTTTTCATGAATCTAGATAAGAAAACCTAAGTTATCTTTTCTTTCATTTTAGATTTATTGAGGGATGCTGTGCAAAATGGGGATTATATTACCGTGAAGGTTGCACTTAGTTCAAATGAAGACTATAACCTGGACCAAGAGGTAGTAAATATATCTGTAAAATCTCATGAAAAGAAGATGGAAAGTAGCTCTTTTAAAATAATTCAGTTTTACTTTTTTTTTTTTTTTTAAGGTTTTATTGGGGAATTGGGAAAGGGGAACAGTGTTGGGGAATCGAGGAAGGGGGACAGCCAAGTTGTTGTCCTTCAGTCTTAGTTGTGGAGGGCACAGCTAGCTCAGCTCCAAGTTCAGTCACCATAGAGCAACCCATCGGCTGCAAGCTGCCACTCAGCTCAAGGTGCCGTGTTTAATCTTAGTTGTGGGGGGCATAGCCCACCATCCCATGCAGGAGTCTACCAGAAATCTTGTTGTTAGGAGCACATGCTCTCACCAGCTGAGCCATCCTGCCACCTGCTGACAGCTCAGCAGCAGCTCAGCTCGGGCACAGCTCACTGGCTCATGTGGGAATCGAACCGGCGACCCTGTTGCTCAGGGCTCGTATTCTTAACCAACTGAGCCACTCGGCCGGCCCCCAGTTTTACTTTTCATTTTTTAACTATAAAAGTAATGCATGTTCACTTTATAAAATTCAAACATTGTAGGAACGTAGAAATTATAGTCCCTGTATTTCCAACCCCCTCAAGTCACTTGATTTAGCTGTGGTTGTCTGGTTTAATCTCTGACACTTTGAGGAGTGAACGCGGGAACTGGCTCCTGTTTCTCAGGTCACTGTTTCATTGGTAGTGGCCTATTTACAGCAACTGCCAACTGTATTGTTGTTGCCGGTTTTTATACTGATTTATAAGGAATTTTTATATGGAAGCATATTAACCCTTTTGTCCTTGTTTTTTTCAGTCTTTTGTGGCTTAGAGGGTTTTTATTTTTAGGTAGTCACATGTGTTGATCTTATTCCCTTGTGGCTTTTGGTTGTCTTGTCTTGCTTAGAAAAGATTTTTATATTTTCTTCTGTAGTTTTCTTGCCGAATTGGATTTTTTAGGTTTAATTCTTTGGGATTACAGTTCAAAAAATTATTAGGATTTTGATTAAAATTGCATGAAATACATAATTTGGCTGAGAATTGACATTTTTACATTTTGAATCTTTCATCTAGGAACATAACTTTAAAGCAGCTCTTCATTTATTCCCAAAGTTGTTTGGGTTTTTTCTTCATATAGTTATTGCACATTTTAGATGTATTCCTAAATGTTTTATAATTTCTTAATTATCTTACTTGATCGTTAGGATCTTCCCCCCGCCCACATTTTTTCTAACTGGTTATTACATGTGTATGGTAAAGCTGTTGGGTGTGTGTTGTCTCCAGTCACTTTATAAAATTCTCATACTCTGTTTTAAGTTACTGGCCTTGGATTTTCTGGGTAGAGAATTTGATTATCTGCCAAAATAACTATTTTGTTTCCCTCTTTTCCAACAATATTTCTTTCTCTGGCCTTGTGAAACTAGTGCCACTTGAGTAATGGTGATGATGGCAGCGGCCTGCCTGTCACTGACCTGAGGGGTATCCCCTGAGTCTCTGTGTCAGCTGTCCTGCCTGTCCTGTGTTATCTCCCTGCACTTCCGCTTTTTTTAGCTGTTTTTATCAGGGTTTTATCAAATGCTTCTTTCCCCCAAGTTAATCCTTCCATAGCTTGGTCTTTATTAAAAGCGTAGTAACGCCAGAAAATTTTCTAAAGTTAGGAAGGTTTTTACAAATGAGAGTAAGTGGTTCCATTGTCTTAGTTTTAGTGGGCCCTCTTGAGTCTGTCTAACGTGCTATTGCTAGAAATAATTTTTCTTACATTTGTGTTCCCTCAGATTACTCATACCGGCAAATTTTGCTCAACTATCAGATTATAACCAAATGAACTCAAACTATTGCAATGTGGTTTTATCAAATGGTATTTAATTAGTGGTTTGGTTTCCTCATACGGTGTTTGTTTCAACTAGTGATTGGAAATATTTTAGCTAATAGTTACCTTTTTATTTTTCATCAGCTTCATGTAATTTCACATCTGTTGAAAGCAGTTCTTTAATGAATTAATTTTGTCATATCAGCATCTTGTTTCCTACTTTTACCTTTTCTTCCTTATCCTTAGAGCAATAAAACTCTGTCTTCCCAACTGCTAGATTTACATGGGCTAATGTTTTTCTAATCTAGATAGCATTCATTTTAGCTTGTCATCAGTGGGTTTATTTGACTTCTTGTGGTCATTTCTAGCCTTCCATCTTTGGGCCACTAAATGAATCTAATGAATGGATGAGTTTTACCAAGAGCACAGACCTTTGCCATTTATGCAGTGTCAGGATTCACTGTTATTTCACATCATGCAAAGTATTGATGTGCCTTTAGAACTTAATACATGGGGGTGGTAAAACTTTATGGTAACATTCATATATAAAAAATTCTAGTTTATTAGTTTTTGATTGTTTATTAGGATATTTTAGTAAAACTAAGTAAAGCTAGATAGATGTTTAAATCAATGCATTTTATTGATTTCATATTGAAACAATCTAGATGAAAAAACTTAGTTCTAAAATTTCATTAAACTTTGACATTTTTTTCTTAAACAAAACCTTTAATAAAGGATTCAAGCGGGATGACACTGGTGATGCTGGCCGCAGCAGGAGGGCAGGACGACCTACTGAGGCTCCTCATCAGAAAAGGAGCCAAAGTGAACGGCAGACAGAAAAATGGGACCACCGCCCTCATTCACGCAGCTGAGAAGGTCGGTTATCATGCAGCCATTTCATGGTCTTACAGGAATTCCTGCTCTGGGACTATGACAGAATCATCTCCATAGTGAACTATAACGGTCATACAGTCAAGTAACTTTAAAGTTGTATATTCCAGCTCATCTGTAACGTATCATGAATGGGTGTTTTTCAGCAACAGTAGTACTTTGCCATTAAGTGTTCATAACGTGATTATCTAGTTAGAACTGAGTTATATTTAAAAAGGACCTCTAATTAAGGTTCTAATACCAGTTTCAATCTTGAGTCTTTTAAATATCTTTTTCATTTGAAATTAGGTGTTCCTTTTGATTGATAATTTAATTAAAATGTTCCCATTTATTATTTTTCTAAAGGATTGCTATGCAGAGTTCTTATATTGAAACCAGTGGTTAAACTTCAGATTGAAGTTGTTGGCAAAACTGAGTGAGGCTGTGTGTGGTACCTTGGGGGAGCCACTTCCCGCCCCTCACCTCTGCCCACTCTCGCCCCTCACCTCTGCCCACTCTCGGGACCCTGCACAGTAGGGAGCCAGGAAGCTGCTCACCTACCTACTTAGGGTGACCAAGTATCTTTTCCTAATGGCTAAGTTTCAAAACATCTAAAAATATCTTATCTTCCAAAGAATTTTGGGAGTTAAATTTGCCTTTTTTCTTCCTTGATAGAACTTTTTAACTACAGTGGCTATTCTTTTGGAAGCAGGAGCTTTTGTAAATATACAGCAGAGCAATGGTGAGACAGCTCTCATGAAGGTAATCGCGCCTCCCCCGTCTCAGGTGTGCATGTTGGGGCCTCAGGCTGCTGGGCCCTGCTGGGGACATGATGGGGAACAGGACAGCTGCCAGGCCCTGCTGGGGACATGATGGGGAACAGGACAGCTGCCAGGTCCTGCTGGGGACGTGGTGGGGAACAGGACAGTCTGGAGTGGGAGCAGTAACACCTGGTGTGATGAGTGATGTGATGGGACTGAGCACAGAAGAGCTCGGTCTGGTGGCTTCCAGGCAGCCTTAGATGGGTGACAGGTGGCTAAGCTGTTTGAAAACAGGGCCTGGAATAGGAAATACGCAGCCCTGGGGGTGGGGAAGCGCACGCTGTACTCCCATTGTCATTTTATGGTGGTGAATCCATCTTCTTAGCCTCAGGTCCCTTCGTGTGTGTTTGGAATTGTGGTTTACAGCTAGTTTTGAGTGGAAAGCTGTTAAAGGGTCCCCAGGCACCCTTTTATTACCCCCCATGTTTAGCGGGTTTTCTGGGGGGCAAAATCAGCAAGTTCTCGCCTGTTGCTGTGACTAAGATACTGTTAGGACACAGCAGCCCTGACACCGAGCGCTTTAGCTCCCGGCGTGTGCAGGCTGTCTGTGCTGCCACAACCTCCCAGGACAGAGCAGACCTTTGTGGTGCCGCCCAGGTCAGTAAGGGAGTGGAGCTCTCCCATGCCTGCCTTTAAACCCAGCTCACTGCTGGATCTGGAAATGCTTCTTTTGTTCAGGAGCCCTGCTTTTGAATTTTGACTTTCCATTACGTGTTTCTGCTGTTGCCAAATTTTTAGAGCAGAAGGGTCACTCAAAGCAGGAATTTAAAACTATCTTAATTGAAAAATCACCAGGTGTGTTCTAAACAGATCCTCCGGAAATGGTCTTTAAACTGTCACAGCTCCATCTTAGATTTATTAAATTCAAATTTGTGTCTGTGCTTATTTATTAGTCTCCTTTAGGGCAGCTTCTAGGACAATTTTGAAGTTATTTTGTGATGCTAAGTGCAGGGGCACGCTTTCTCTTCGGCCTGTGCTAAGACCTCGGCTTACAGGCCACAGCTGAAATAAGGAGCACAGCAGACCTTAGAAAGGCTGGTGTTTCTTCTGTCTTGAGATGCAAGTATCTTTCAAAGTTACGTTTCCCAAGGAATCAAAGTCAGGGGAGGAATTAATTGAATGTAGCACAGATTTCTGTCCTGTTTGCTGTTCCGTTTATGTAAGTTTCTGACACTTGGGGAGACCTGACTCCATGTGTTCTCCCCGCTCTCCAACCTTTTTTTCCCTCTTCACAAACAACTCCCAGGCTCATGGGTGGAGAAAGGGACAAACAGTGGCTGGTAGTTACCTTATTTTGCACTTAATTATTACTCTTTTTTTCTTTGGATGTAGGCCTGTAAAAGAGGAAATTCGGACATTGTCCGACTTGTAATTGAATGTGGAGCCGACTGCAATATTTTGTCAAAGCACCAAAATAGTGCGATGCATTTTGCAAAGCAGTGCAACAACGGGTTGGTGTACGACTTGCTGAAGAATCATTTAGACACGTAAGTGTGACGTGAACGTGCCATGGTTAACACACATCAAAACTGGAATGGCCTGAATATAATTGCTCAGAGAGAGATTGGCAAGTATAGGTCCTGACAGGCTTCTATTCTCAAAAGATCTTAAATTTAATGGCATGTGAATTGTTTCCTACAAGTTATGGAGGTCTTAGAAATTCCCAAACTTAACACTATCTTATCTAGAAGTAGCCTTAAAATATTAATTATGCTCTTAACTGGCTCACATTTTCTTAAAACCATTTAAAATTTATTCTATTCTTCTTTTAATAGACAATTTTTTAGAGCACTTTTAGGTTCCCAGTGACAGGGTAGAAAGTAGAGATTTTCTATTGGGTTGTCAGAAAAGTCATCCCCACTATCACCATCCCTACGAGAATAGTGCAGTTAACAAACCCATGTGGGCAGTTATCCAAAGTCCGTAGTTTTGTTAGGATTCACCTTGCTGTTGTACCTTCTTGTGGGTTTGGACAAATGTATAATGACTCGCACCCATCTTTACTGCGTCATAGTAGTTTTGCTGCCCAGACAATCCTGTGCTCTGCCTATTCATCCCTCCCTCCTAAACCCTGGTGACCCCCCGATCTTTTTACTGTCTCCATATCTCACCTTTTCAAGGATGTCATAGAGTTGCAACACAGTATGTAACCTTTTTATATTGGCTTCTTTTACTTACTGATACTGCATTTAAGGGTCCTCCATATCTTTTCATGGCGATAGCTCATTTCCTTTTAGTGCCAAATAATCATCCCATGGTCTGGATGCATCAGTTTATCAATTCAAGTTCCTTCTTTTTCAAATGACTTCTAAATCATTTTATTTTTAAAGATTTTATTGGGGAATTGGGGAAGGGGAACAGCCAAGTTGTTGTCCTTCAGTCTTAGTTGTGGAGGGCGCAGCTACCTCAGTTCCAAGTCCAGTCACCATCGGGCCGCCCATCAGCAGCTCGCGGCCTCTCAGCTCAAGGTGCTGTAACTCAGTAGCATAATGTCAATTCAGAATTCTTTAGGCCACACGTAACAAATGTCATAACAAGTACAGTGTATATTCACGTAACGGCAGGCAGCCTTGGGCTGGAATGGCCACTGTCCCCTCTCCATCATCCAGCACACTTAAGAGTATGACTTGGATCTTCATACCTGCAAGACGGTATGATTCCAGGTGTAGAATCTATGTCCTGAGCACAAAGTAAGGTAAATTTAGGGCAAGAGACAAAGAAGGCCAAGGCCAAAGCGAGGGCACATGCTCTATGACCCCCGTCATTTCTGCAGGCAACTCTGACCAGCACCTGACTGGCAGGGCCCCCAGGAAGCTGGCTCGTCTCAGTCTGCTCCATGGTAATAGTTACAGTCTGCAGTAGAGCTGTCAGCCTTCCTGGTTTGCATGCAATGGAGGGGGTCCTGGGATGCTGGACTTCCTTTTAAAACTGACTAAAGGGTTATCTGGGACTTTGGACTTAATGTCCTCATTAAGACTAGAATAGCCTATATCCTGGGCAAAGCAGATGAGATAGTTTGAAAATATTTTTCGAATTAATACTAATCATTTTAATTGCTTCTTAAACTAAGCACTGTAACAAGATGTTTGGCAATTCTTGAATTTTTGGATAGAATTCTCATCACTGGTCCTCCAAATTGGTCATCATTAGACAGGTTATGTATTGAGCACTGTCTGTGTGCCAGGCAGTGTCAAGACGGCTGGGGAGGTGAGAGAGCAGAAGGAGAGACTGGCCTCTGGACACCACATTCCCGGGAGAGGATGTGGACAATACGTACCATGTCAGAAGCCAAGAGCAGGAAGCAGGATGTGATCTGGGAAGGCCTCATGGCTACTGAATAGTTTAATCATTGTATGGCTCATGGCTCTTTTTTACATTAACAATTCTTACTACATACTTCTGAGCAGACTCTCTAGAGTAGCAGAAGAAACCATAAAGGATTACTTTGAAGCACGTCTTGCTCTCCTAGAACCGGTTTTCCCGATAGCATGTCACCGTCTCTGTGAGGGGCCAGATTTTTCAATGGATTTCAATTACAAACCACCACAGAATATACCAGAAGGTAAGCCTGTGTGTTCTGTTTTAGAAATATGACACTATAACTGATTATTTTAGAACTCTTTCTTTGAACAAACCTTAAGAAAATTCCATTATGTATAATTATGTAAAATAACAGCAGAGCTACTCTGGCAGAAAAAAAAGAGACCCTGCTGATACCCACCATCCCAGGTGACTGAGGGGTCCACAGAGCATGGTGTTAGCATTTATTAAATAAGTATGAAAGCTAGGCCTTAATAATTAATTATACTAATTTTTATTTAACTGAATTTTATTTAAATTGACCTTCAAGATTCTAAGTCCAAAATCAATGTTTTTCCTCAATTTTATTATTGCTAAGTCTTGCCCCTTTAATAAGTTTAGTAGCAAGAGATGGAAGTGTCAGTTCTGCTTCCTGGCCTCTGCTTAACAAAAGCAGGACAATGGCCCATGCCACGTCTTCTCTAGGACATGGATGTTACACATAGGAGGTGGGGGTAAGCTTGGCTTTGGCTTCTGTTTTTTAAAAAAAAAACCTCCTTTAAAAAAAACAAGTGTATTGAAGAACATATAACCCTACCAATTAATGACAGCCATTCATAACACCTTAGTATTTTGTGAACTTGTCATTGAAGTATCATACTTTGTAATTTTGACTATTCAAGTGGATAGTTTACATTGTAATGCTGGAGAGCAAACTACTGGGTCAAGCTTTAAACAGCTCAACGGGACAGGTATGGGGAGCCAAGGGCCCTGGGTGTCCCTTTTCCCTGGGCCCAGAACTAACAAACCAAATGATTCTTTGGGGTCTTTTATAAAAAGTCTCTTGTTTATAACTGGCCTGGATCAATATTTTATCATGTTAAAAATAGTTTACCATAAAAGTCATAGAGATAATTTTCCTATATTATTAAAACTACTTTTTTTTCTTCTTAAAAAAAAAACAAAAACGAATGTTGCAGAATATTTGGATACTCAGGAAAAGCTTCCAATGTCATGCTAACTTATTTTTTTAATCATGATTTTTTACCTATTAATCAGAAAATTTGGAAAAGGGCAAAACAGGATATGGAAGAAAATGGAAAATCACTCAAACCTAAACATGACCACCATAGAAATGTCTAATGGTTTGTTTCCATGGACATTTTTATGCATTCAGTAGCAGCTTTTAAATATCCTCTTTGTAAAACCTAAAATATTCTGTGAACTATCAGTAGGGACTACCTTGGACAAAAAATAAAAAGGGTTGTTGTGGTTTGAAAAATGCTCAGTAATAGCACCAAGTTGGACATTGGAGGGCTCCTTGACTGGAGGTGTGAGTGGCCCCTGCATGGCTCAGAGTCACTTCCAACCTGTGTTGCTGTTCCTCCCCCGGGGGCGGGGCCAGATGGGTGTTAACACCTGTGTTTACATCTCCCCTACTCAGGCTGTGGTGTCCTGCTGTTTATTTTCCACGCAAACTTTCTGGGTAAAGACGTTATTGCTCGACTCTGTGGACCATGTAGTGTACAAGCTGTAGTTTTAAACGATAAATTTCAACTTCCTGTTTTTCTGGTAAGATTTTCTGTAGTTCATTACTGAAAAGTAGATTTTTCTAATCAAAAGCACAGGTGACTTTAACAATTATAATTCTGTAAACCATTTGTTGGAAATGAGTCAATAACCAGTAATCATAAAGTAAAATTATCCTAAATTTTGTCAAGAATCTTTCTAAATGTTTGTTATTTCAGCCTTACATTATGTTTCCCATGTCTTAGAAATGGTATAGGAAACATACCAATTTTAAATATGATGCCCTTTCCCATCATTATAATTACAAATGTTCACTTAAAGGAAACTGAAAAAGGAAGAAAAGTATACCTGTTTATACCTTCTCATGCTTCAAATACCCCAGTACAACCACTGTATAATATTGGTTATATTTATACTTAGTTTGAATGCTTAATTTTAGGTTATTATGCTATAACTTTCATCTTATAAACATTTAAAAATATATAATTAATCCATTAGTGCCTGTATAAATTCATTTTTAATATAAAAAATGCTCTTGAAGAATCTTTATACATGATTCCTTTGCCACATTTAGACTTCTTAGGCTGAATTAAGCAAAATTGAGCAGTTATGAAGATTTATGAAGATTTCTAATACTCACGCTATATATGGCTAGATACATTCTAATCCCCAAAAATTATCTGGATATTGTTTATTGTGATTCATATCTTTTTAATAAATCAAGGGAAGAGTAAAGAAATCACAGCTTATTTCCTTGTGTGAGTTCAAGTACAAAACTTGTATTTGTCATCATCGCTGTAGTCGTAAAGGTTTCTGATCTCTTAAGATGAAGTTATACTGTTAGATTTGGCCTAGCTGTTTCTAGATGTAGAAGTTGGAAGAAATACTGACAGTTTTTGGTCTCTCTCCCTAGGATAGTCATTTTGTTTACTCGTTCAGCCCTCTTCCAGGCCTCAACAAACTCTTTATAAGGTTGACGGAAGCACCCTCTGCCAAGGTGAACATCCTCTCCTCATATTCAGTGTTCCTACTCAGATTGTTACTCTAGGTTACTTTATTGTCATTAGACAAAACTTCCAAGAACGTTGTGTTCCTGATCCTGTCCTAGAGACATGTGCTCCCAGGGTGGAGTGCTAGGTGCACCTGCCTAAACGTCAGATGTGTCTCACGTAATACCTATCGTACCTAGTAGTCTGGGCTGTGTTCCAGGCTTTGGTAGTGGATTGCCATCTGTGTGTCTCTGGGCAGGTCACTAACCTCTCTTTGTATTATGAAGCACTTGGATTTTTTTATTAAAACCACCACCTCAATAAATTGATAACCAATCTGACAATATTACAAACCAGTCTTGGCATGTGTGTTCTCCCCGCTTCTAAAAAAGGGGAGCCACCTCTGTGCTTATACATGTGCGTTTTCTCTCCCTGTAGGTTAAGTTGTTGATAGGTGCATACAGAGTGCAGCTGCAGTGACCAAACAAAGACTTCGGACGGACATGGACTTACTGCCAGACCTTTCTAACTCCTGTTCTAAGCAGTGGAGAATGGTGGCACAGCCAACACTTCCACATGTAAAGTCTAGTCTGTAACCTCATACAGTTTAAGGCCTGTCTGTTCTTGGACATGGGCCATGGCATTCTAATACATTACAGAGAGCGTGCTCAAGTCCCGGGGTTGTGTCCAGTTTTTTCCACAATGTGGAATGGTGCATATGGGGATAATTTAAGAAAAGGGAAGTCATTTTTCCTTTTAATTTTCTATTAGAGCCTTGAAGTGTGAGGGGGAGATCAGATCCATTTCTGATATGCGGTTGGTGGTGACAACTTTGTAGATTTCCAATTATGCTTTATTTGAAAAGATGATAAATCAGAGTCTTAAGATATAGCAACCAGGACATTATAAGGCCAAAAAGGGAATTATTACATGGAAACTTTTCTCCTTATTCAAAGCCAGGTCCTGGGCCCTTATTTTGAACACTGGGAAGGGCAGTGAGCTTTGCCACACCAGGCCTCATGGGAAGAGTCAGAGCTCCTGTCGATTTTCCACAGGTCTAACTAATAATAAATCAAGCTTAGTCTAGATTATGGAAATATATAAAAATTTAGTTCCTGATTAGTTTTATAATTGTCTGAGTTATAATTTTCATGAAAAATTTTCAGAATGTCAAACATTGTGATGACATTTCAGAGAGCAATTTTTAACTACATACTACAACTGCCTTTTCCTACAGTTTTCTCAATAAAACAATACCTTGGTCCTTCTATTTTCTTTGTATCTCAAGTCTCAGGACTTCAGTTTTTTAGCAGAGTGATGGCTGGGATTGGAGTCTTTCAACTATATTGAACTGTATGCTAGTACTGTATCTCATTTCATAGCTTTTTAAAAAAGATGAGATTTGATTTAGCAACATTACATAGATCAGGAAGGAACATCTGTACCTTAGTTCAATACATGAAAGACAATTTATCTCAAAATCTTGCCTAATAACTTATAAGAAATACTAAACAAGGATATGCTATTCATCAAGGAGGCATGGCACTCTAGGGTAGAACGTCCAAACACCATTAAAGCGTGAGGTAACTTGGAATACACCACCCTGTCATATGCCAGATGTGCTAGGACATTCTGTGAGCAGTGTGTCTACTAGGAAGAGAACGAGAACCACACAATACCATATGGGTGTTCTCCTCTAAACTAGCTCCTTTATAGCAGGTGAGACGCACACTTGTCCTTGAGTACTGGGGAATATGGAAAATTTTGGTTTCTTACATGTACAAAGTGTGAGCAATGATTTCTCTGGAAAACAAATCAATTGTACACAGACCTTACCACACGGTGTACACATGTGCTCAGGACTACAGATCAAAACAAAGGAACCTCCTCGTGTGGTCAAAGTGTGTGTGACACACAACACATACCTGAACTGCTCGTCTCAGCCATGGCAACCTCAGGACTCAGCAGGTCATCACAAACAGGATGCAAACTCCCTGAAAACCAGTAAGCACATAGCGTTTTACTTCAATTTTACCTTAGGGAATAACAACAAAAAAAAACCTCAGCCATTACTCCTGTCTAGTGTATACTGATATAAGGACATGTAATTGGGGTATTAAATTAATTTACTAACTTCACCATCCAGACCTGGTCTACTCAGGCACATTACACATTCTTTTACCTGCAACACCTAGTGCCAAAGAGAAGTACCTAATAGCACTCCTTAAATGTTGAACAAAATTAGATGGTGAGTTTGACTTTGGTCCAAGAATGTGAAATTAGTCCATTTCATACACTATCTTCTCAAGTCACTGCCATCTGAACTCTTAAATTTGTAGAATTTATTCAATGGAATGTCATGAGGGTACAATCTGAAACTCAGGTGCTGCTTTTAGAATTCTACTCAACTTTCAGTTACCTGAGCATAAAACTGGGAGAAAGGAAAAGTACACGGAGGCTGGATGGCGAAGAGCAGGCACTGATGAAATGACAACTTGGATGTCACAGCATAATACTGTGTAAACCCTAAAATTAAAGTATAAAAATTTTACATTCTGCTCAGTTCTGAAGATGGCTGATGGAAAGAATCCACACTGCTGCCTTCTACATCCTGTGCTGACTCGCAGATAATGCTCCTTTCCCACCGAATCTGGTATCTAGGCCTGACTTGTCCGCCCGCATACCCAGAACCTTACTAGTAAGCTGGAAAGTTTAGTGACAGTGAGGGGTCACAATTCAATCAGGGCCAAATCAAAACAAAATCGGGAAATAGTCATCTGTCTGTCGCCCTGAGCTCCCAGTTGGAATCGAAACCTAGTATTTGGCATCAGTTCAATTTGGGAGAAAATAATTTCCATTACTCCATGACATAATCTCTGTGTGTCTTACTCATAGCGCCCATTATTTGCCTCCCTTGGGCCAAGTTACATGCTTTAGTGAAAATATGATTTTCTCAGAACAATGCCCCATTTCCTGAGTAGTTCCTCATCTTGGGGACTGACCCAAAATCCCAGGCTCTAGTGTTTCCCATTTGCAGTGAGCTGAAAGGGGGGTCATTCTGTATTTGTGGGCTGCTACTACAAAAATACTCAAGGAGTAGGTATACACCTTTATAACAAAACCTGTATGAAAATGTAAAGTTTGCACTATTCCAAATGTCATTTTAATCATAGAAAATTGTGGTCATGAGGCCTAACTGTTTAAATGTCAAATGTTATTGCTTGTACATTGTTTATACGGTGTAATAAACTCACAAATGAAACACAATTTGTTTTCTGGCTTCTTTCTCCTGTGTAATTACAAGCATTTCATTATACGGAAAATAAGCTGGGCTACAGTCAAAAAATATTCAAGAACCAGGGCCAGCGGAGTGGCGCATTGGTTAAGAGCTGGCTTGGGACGCCAGAGGGCCCCAGTTCGGATCCCACATATGAGGGCCAGTGACACTGCCCTCTACAGCTAAGATGCTGAACAACAGCTCAACCTGGAGCTGGGCTGCTGTGAGTCGCTGGCGACGGTGTAAGCTGCAGCCCCTGCTGCAGTGGGTTTCCATGGGCTACCATGTGTAGCCAGCAGCCAGCGTGAGCGGCCGTCCAGAAGCCGGTGACTGATCTGCCTGGCCTGGGAAGAGCGCAATGATGGTGCCAACTTGGGCCAGTAAAGTAATGTCCTCCACAACTAGACTGAAGAACAAAAAATGACAGCAACTTGTCTGTTCCCCTTCCCCCAATTCCCAAGCACTGTTCCCATCCCCCAATTCCCCAATAAAAATCTTTAAAAAAAAAAAAAGTAATATTTTTTCCTTCAGTAAATAAGACATTTAATGTCATTTCTATTCTTAGTCCCCTTTCACATACAGACAAATTTATAGACATATTACCACCAGTGAGGAAAGATGAGAGCAATTTGGAGCTAAAAACATCGCCCAGCTTTGCATGGAGAAAAGGTCAGAGACCCTGGGGACCCAGTAGACAACAGGCAGACAACTAGTGGTTCCACTTCGCACCATAAACTACACACTGACGTTCTGTAACTCAGATCAGGTACCATTACAAATGTCCACTGAGACAACAGTCCACATCAGGAAGAATGACCAAAACTAGGAAGGACCTACCTGGAAGGAGAGAGGACTGCAGCTCTTCTTGTCCCAAAACTTCCGATTCCTGATGGAAGTCGAATTTCAGGTAGCTTCACCCATGTGTTCTTTTATCCTAGTATACAATAAAATCAGATTTAGCCTTTTATAACCCAGTTTAAACAATCAACATTTTTAAAGTGCTAACTCATTTCTTAAAGTTCTTAACAGTAATCAGTTTCCATTAAGATGCCACTTAGTTGTTACCTCATTTATTTCAGTAAGATTTTTTTTTTAATTCATTTACTCAAAGAACAAATTTAAAATTCAGCTCAATTTTATGTTTTGGCATTAAACACTGTTAAATCCGCAACTAAATCTTGAAGTACGCTAATAATTTTTAAATAGTCTATTTTGCTAAATCCTTTTTTTATTTCCATAGGTAAGGTCCTCCTGAAAGCTTGGAACCTTATAATAAAAAAATCCTACCCAGAATCCTGATTCCTACTATATTTACAAAATTTTATTCTGCTTGACCCAAGGCAGGATACACAATCTGCTGGGCTCCATCAGAAAATTCTCTTACCTACTCTTAACACCTTGGGTCAACGTTCTCCAGAGAGCGTGCACCCCAGATGTTTTATTGAAGTACAGGTTTATGTTATCTCATCCTTATCAAATGTGTCTTATAAAGTACCTGAAATATCGGTACAGTAGTATACAATTAAAACAACAGATTTCTGTTCAATTCCCTTTATTAGGGGTATGTGACCCCAAAACACTGAATTAATTACCCCAGACTAGTATTTTCAAAACCCATTTGAGTCTCAAAGTGACCTGAAATTGGATAAAATATGAACAACCCCCCCAAAAAATATGCATGCAAAAAATGTGTATATAAAATTCTGTATGTAATTTAAGGGGATACATAGATTACCCTAATGCACCTCTATAATACAACAGGATCTATGGCTCCAGTTATAAAACCTTCAATATTTTTTTCAAAAAAGGCACTGTCAAATTTTCTTTTACATAGTTCCACCTCCAACGAGCATTTCAGTGCATGTGATACTTGTTAGGTATTTGCTCCTAAAGTCATTACTATTCTTAGGTTGGTTTTATAAAATTCGTACTTCTACATATATTGCCTTTAGTCAAGTTAAGGTTCACAAGACTAAATGGAACCACAAACCAAACTGAGTGGATTACTTCATTCTTCATGATACAATGATACCAGAACTAAAACTTTTAATTAACTTTTCAAGAAAGTGAATGTATAATTTACAAAGCATTAAATATACTGAATTCTAAAATGGTAATCTCTGGAATTGGGCCAAGTTCTAGCTTTTAGCCTTTAAAATGGTGGATCATCTTAATAGTTGCATTCAATATTTAGAGACAATCACCAGTTCTGTGACCAGGTGTACTGTACACTGGAGCATAAACAACACTTATAAAACAATTACAGTGAACTGCATACGGACATCCACTCAATGACACTAGTAATTTGGATTTCAAAATCTGAAAGCCTAGAAGGTTCATACACAAAGGACTTTTAATATTTCTGATCCTGAAAAATAGCTCTACCAGTGATACTGGCAAATAAAAAAATTTTTAAAACCCAACTAATAATTGCATTAAAGGGTCTCTCAACTGAAATCTTAAAGCATAACTGTAACACCACGCTGGACAAAAGTCTGTTTTTAATTAATTTTAGGATATAACTGGGTCAATAAGAACCACGAGCAAGTCTGTTGAATTTAACCCTCCTATGCCAAAAACATCTGAATTGTAAGGAGTGAAAGGGCTTCTGTAACCACACCCTAAGACTTCTCATAGTCAGAAATGTAAACAGCAAATACCACATATACTTTTCTGGTGACTTTTCTTAAGGAATAAAACATTGAAGATAGGGCCTGCCAAGTGGCGCATTGGTTAAGAGCTGGCTTGGGACACCAGAGGGCCCCGGTTCGGATCCCACATATGAACGCCAGTGACACTTGCCCTCTACAGCTAAGATGCTGAACAACAGCTCAACCTGGAGCTGGGCTGCTGTGAGTTTCCATGGGCTACCGTGTGTAGCCAGCAGCCAGGTGAGCGGCCGTCCAGAAGCCGGCGACTGATCTGCCTCGCCCGGGAAGAGCGCAATGATGGTGCCAGCTTGGGCCAGTGAAGCAAC
>NW_017731528.1:1255752-1335408 GCF_001890085.2 Hipposideros armiger | reverse complement strand
CCCAATTCCCCAGCACTGTTCCCATCCCCCAATTCCCCAATAAAAATCTTTAAAAAAAGAAAACAAAACATTGAAGATACAAAGGCCCATTCTTAATAGTCAACTATGTAACAATGCACCTAACACTCCCCTTCCACCTGAGTTAGTGAAGGTATCCTTTTCCACTGAGTACAGGACTCGACTAGCATTCATATTACATATAGTTTATATTATGTATATAAACTATATAAATAGGAATACATTCTAAAAAAGGAATGAAAATATAGATAACATCATTCAACAGAGACTGAGCAGTGCTCTACAAAGCTGTTCAAATTACAACGAATGAATGGTAAAATCCAAAGAAATAGGATTTTAAGAATGGCTCATGCTGAAAAACACCTTGCCAGAAGTCACCTAAAAGGTGGATTTCCTCTGAAGCAGACTCCCATAGTAGTGAACACAAAGGAATCTCATTTTTAATCAGCGCACTCAAGACAAGGGCTTCCCATCTGAAAAACAAGTTCTGAAGTTGGCAGAAAGGGGGTTCCAAACCTGACCATCATATCTACAGAACAGTGTTCATAACTGAATTTGTTCCTTTGCCTTATGACAGGCACAGATTAAAGCAAGAAATAAGCCAAATGCTATTATTACAGGCAAGTCACAACAGGCAAAATATGTAGTATACTCTTGACTGCAGTTACCTTATTCCAATGCTAACTAACAGATTCTCTTTAAACAGCAAATAATTTATCTTCAGAGAGCACAGGGATACAGTGTGTGATTAAGAGAATAACAACATCAAAAAGATTAAGGCCAAACATTCAAAACCCATCATTTCTGAAGGAAACTCGAGAAAATGCTCATGCTCATTTAAGTAGCAAATCTGTAAAACACTTGACACACCTGTGAGTTCATCTGCTTTTTGATGTAGTATAATTTCAACTGGTGAACAAATAATATAACAATACAATTTCAATGAACAGTTAACTGGAAATTAGAAAGACAAAAGTTTTCTCAACACGTTTAATTTTCACATAACTCTTTTGGATTGAAAATTTACAATAAAACAAAGAAGCACACTAAGGCTTTGATTTTCTATCAAATCTGTGGATCTTCCACCGAAGTTAGCATGCCAGATATCAAAATAAAAGTTCAATTATATAACAAATAACTTCCATCTTTAAGTCAATATTTTGCAAAAAGCAAAAATTCACAATAGGAACATTCAATTCTGATTCTCAACATCATCTGGCTTTCAAAATTCTATTAAAGCTACTGATTTTTATGTTTTTACATCATTGGTTATACATAGATCAATGTTTTACATAGGATAGCAATCAAACCACACAACCTAGTTATAAATAGCAATGAGGGTATTCATGGTGAGTAGGGAAAGGCAAAAGTACTTACCAAAAAAGGGTATCTGAATAGCCAAAAAGCATATGAAAATGTAAACACGAGAAGCTACTGGGGAAACGTACACTACCGCCACAAAGATACTGTCCATGCACGCACTCTAATGGCTAAAATGGGCATAACTGACGGTGTTGACAAGGTAGAGCAACACTGCTCTGCTTGTGGGGGTGTAAAGTAGACCAGACACTTTCTAAGAAGCATCATACATCCTATATTCAGCAATTCCACTCCTAGATTTTTCCCCACAAAAAAGGAAATGTGTACCTGACTTGTACAAAACTGTTCATAATCCCCAGGACTGCATCTGTAGGAGACCCGACCAACAAAATGTGGCATGTTCACTGAACGGTGTCCCATCAGTGATCATACACAACCACTGCTACAACAAATGCAAAAACAGGTAAGTCCCCAAAACACTATGCTGCCTGAAAGGAGCAAGAGACAAGAGTATACCCTCTGAGACTCCATTTTTATGAAGTTCAAAAACAGACAAAACTAATCTATGATGATCACAACAGAAAGAGTAGTTGTCTCTGATGTAGGATGGACTGACTGAAAAGCTCGTAACATCTGAAATGCATGAAAACTGAGGCTGTCAACAAAACACATAAATTTTGAGTGACAGGCTACTACAAATTTTTAAAAAGCAGCATTTTAAGATTTTAATTAATGAATCAGAATAAAAATTATTTTAAAATTCATGTAGCAACTCAAAATTAAGAAGTGCTTGGGAGTGACCAGTTAGCTCAGTTGGTTAGAGCGTGGTGCTCATAACACCAAGGTTGCTGGTTTGATCCCCGCTTGGGCCACTGTGAGCTGCACCTTCTAAGGAGTCAACTATGCCACTGTAGCATGAAAGCAATGTGTAACCAATGACCATGGATGTTCCCCAATAAAATTTTTAAAAAAAGTACTTAAAATAAGGTCATGTTCAAGTAAATATGTAAGAATCGTCATTTATAAATATTAACATTGAAATCTAGAAAATACTGGAGAAAAAAATGAAGATTGTAACTTTTTCTTGGACACAAGGCACATTTTTTTTCAGCTTTATTGAGGACTAGATTTTTCAAGAAAATAATTTATTGATATATAGGTAGAGATATATATCATCTTTTTCTCCAAAGGTCTTAAGTAACTTACTGTAGTTACAAAATAAATGTAAGGTTCAGCAGACTCATATGAAATCTAATAAAATAAACTGATTTCATCAAATATAATGATTTTTTTTTTTAAGTTAGTATTTACTCAATTTCAAGGGCCCAGACCTCTATGTAGGTGGCAGTTGTGATGAGGTAAACAATGGCTTCAGAGTGAATGAAAGACACCACTGAAAATTTTCACACTTAATTTTTTCCCCAAATTCCTACAAAGCCATTTCAATTTAAAAAATAAAAAGGCATTGTCCTCTAGTGAATATCTAAGACTTCTCAAGCACGGCTCCCCAAAAAGTAAAAAACAACCTATCCTTGATCCCTGCATAGTCACGGTTAAGTTTTTATAAAACAAGTTGGACTACAGGAACAATTATAGCTCAAGAACAGATGATTTTTATGAACTCACCTGTACAGCCTCCACTATTTTTTTAAAAGTTCAATATGTCAAAGAAATCACTGCCACATCAAAGAAGCCCCATTAGTTATGTAATATATCAACCATGTTCATATATAATGAAAAGGCACTGGAAACAATTATCAAATGATACAAGTTTATTTTTCAACATGTACTTAAAATGTCTTAAAAATGGTACCTACTGTTACTTACTTTGAAGATACTATGGAAATCAACTTCCTAAGAAAATTATTTCTTGCAGAATCCATTAAATGGGTTTATATGCAATGACTATCACAATGTTTTACCAGGGAGAAATTACTCCAACAACCAACAAGTATAATCAGCATTGTAATGTGTTGGTCATCTATTTAAATCTATTTTAGACCAGGGTGAGAAACGGGCTCAACTCAATCGATGATGAGGGAAGATGAGGAAGGCCAGTCAGGACCCTCCTTCACTACCGCTCCATCCAGCAAGTCCTGATGGGGAACGGTACTTCTCATTAGAAGTGTATCCCCACACTGTACTTACATGAAACATTAACGTAGTTAAATGTTTTAATGCTTTGTCCTGAACACAAGATGCCAATATATTTTCTTTAAAGATAAACAAAAGGGAAAGTTAAAAAGAAAACTTTGTCACGTTTTTAAAAGAACAAAATTTTCTTATTACCACTGAGTTTCGAGAGATTTGGACTGTACAAACCAGAGTAACAGAATACACAAATATAAGGCATAAAATAACATAGAATTTTTTGTGCCTCCACAACATCTGTAAATGCAACAAACCCCCATCATTAAAAGCTCGGGACATGACACCACACTGTCATCAGAGCCCAAGAGGATGTCAGGACTTCCTTGACGAGGCACGACAGGGTCTCCTAAATGGTGTGAACCTTAGAGCTCCCTGCAGTCCTTTTTACACCATATACCCTTTTCCCATTTTCAGTCACCATCAAGGCTTATTAAGATATTGCTAACAATTTTGCATCAATTACACCCAATTTTGAGACAAAACTGTGTGGTATAAAGAAATCTCATTTTGACTCTGATTGAAACTCCAGTGTGGTGCTGAAGAACTGCCTGTTCACTGATTCAACAACAATGCAGTAGCCACGAGTATGCGAGTCCCTGTGCCGCATGGTTCTCATAAGGGGTCCAAGGACTATAGAAAGATGGAGTTCTAACAATCAGAATTGCGCTGAAAATGTTCACATACTGATGCACAATCGCTACTCCTTTTGCAGAACAAGATCAGGCAGCTGTTAAACAGATTTCCCAGTAAAAAGTCTGGAGTGGATGGAAGGCACAAAATACAGGGGTTGGGGAGACAAAATTAAAAGTTGAAATAAGGGCCGGCCGAGTGGCTCAGTTGGTTAAGAGCTTGCTCAAGAGTTTGAGCTCTGAGCAACAGCGGTTTGATTCCCGGCCCAAGCTGAGCAGCCGCTGAGCTGCCAACAGGTCTGATGACGAATCACCCAATTGCCCTTTGCTCTTCAATCCATATCTTCAATTCCCTCTCTAAATCTGGCCATTTTGCTGACTTCCCTCTCTCGACCTTCTGCCGTGGCGTTTTCAGTAGGGTTTCTTCTTCCTGTAGCCAGTCTTGGATTGTTTTCTCAGTTAGAGAAGGACCAAACTTACGTTCAGCAGCACAATTTCCATTCACGTTTGCAAACTGGATCACTTTTAACTTGAATTCAGCATACAAAAATCTTTTCTGAGCCATCTCTGGGTAAAACGTGGCAAAACGTAACCTACCGTAATATACCAGTAACAAGTGCGAAACAATGAACGCAGAGACAAGTACAAAAAAGCGGGAAATGCAAGTAAAAAAATCTACAACAATGTGTGCAAAAACAAGCACGAAAAAAGCGGGAAATGCCCCAAGTTAAAAAACCTACAACCACTGTATAAGACACACCCAGATTTTAGACCCCCAAATTTTTCGAAAAAGTCTTATACATGGGGAAATATGGTATATTATTATTCGTCTTTGTAGCCCACACTGCGTTTACCCCTCACCTCACCTTACTGGCCTAGTTTGTTGCCTGCTTCTATTCTGGCTCTCCTCGGTCTCCATGAGTAGTTAAAACTCTTTTCTGTAACAAAATTAGATCACATCGCCACCTGGTCAAAGCCTTTCCGAGACTGTTCATTTCATCAAGAAAAGCCTTAACTATTCACGATGGCCCACATGATCCACATCCTCTCCTTGCCAGGCAATATTGCCCACAACAGGGAGGAAATTAGTTGGAGGTGGAAGTAGGGAAAGGAGCACAGATAAAAGACATACCTCCAGTACAGAAACAGCTACCTGTGGCGTTCAAATTTCATTACAGAGTGGGGTCAATTAGAGGGTTCCTGAAACAGTCTTGCTTTGTTCTCTCAATCCCAGCCACAACAGACATTTCCCCCTTCCTTGCTTTAAACGTAGTCTCATATTTAACTGTGCTCACCTCAACACATCCAACTTTGCAAGTCACCTCCTTTCTATCAGGTATCAGCACAAATGTCTCCTCAGAGAAGCCTTCTTTGACCATCCTAGCTGAAACGGACATGTTTCCCCCACCCACATACATACTGGGAGGACCAAAAAAATGTATACAAGTGGCCACTTTGGTCAACGTTGCTCAAGCAGTAGTTTGCCATAATCAGAAGTGTCTGGACGCTGATGGTAACCACTTTGAGCACCTCCTGTAATTGCAGAAGTCAAATGTGACTTGTATTCATTTTTTGAGTCGGTATGTATTATTACAATTTTAATAGTTTTCCTTTCTTAAAATGTGAGGCCGGCCGAGTGGCACGTTGGTTAACATGTTAAGCGCCATGTCAGTCACCGGTGATTGACACTATACTTTCCGTTCGGACCACGTCAGTCACCGGTGACTGACGATATACAATTTAAAAAATTATATTCTTCTATTAGGAAAACTAATTTCACTTGAATCGCTTTCACATGTTTCTTCTACTGACATTGTCACTGTTACGGGTAAAGAATTTTTAAACTGCACTGGAACACGAACCACAGACAACTGAATGAAGAGAAAGCATATCGGTGAAATCGGATATCGCGGGCTAAATGGAAAGGAAGACAAAACAGGCTTGGCATTTAACGTGTTAAGAGTTGGCTTGGGACACCAGCTCTGAGCAGCAGGGCCCGGTTTAGACCCCACATGAAGGCCAGTGACGCTGCGCCCTCTACAGCTAAGATGGTGAACAGCTAGACCTGGAGCTGGGCTGCTGTGAGTCGCCAGCAACAGCATAGGCTGCAGCCCCTGCTGCAGTGGGCTGCCATGAGCTACCGTGAGTGGGTGGCAGCGGTCGGCCAGTGGCAGGTAAAGCGATGTCCCTTCACAACTAGATTGGAGAACAAAAGGACAGCAACTTGTCTGCTCCCCTTCCCCGATTCCCCAACGCTGTTCCCCTCCCCCAATCCCCAATAAAATCTTAAAGAAAAAAATGTATATACATTTTGTTGGCACCCTCTGTATTTTCCTAGCTGTATCCCCAGCACATAGAACAGTCCCTAATACTGCCATAACATGTGCTCAATGAGTATCTCTAAGTCTATCATTACAACAGATGATGAAGCAAAAAATGTTTGTTCTCCATCACAACGTGGAGAGATAATATCTCACAAAGGAATAAAGACTCCAACTGAGGTTTGTTTTCAAACAGGAAACTGCGTTCACTGAAGCACTTGGGTATATACACACAATCATTTAAAGTTACTATCCTAAGATATAAATTTTTTCATTTAACAACACCATTTCATTTTCCTATGAAGTCTCAAATTTATGTAATAATTAATTGAAAAACCAATCACAATTCTTTGGGGATGAAAACAAGTGTTCATTATTTCTAGAGAAAGGTAATCTAAAATATAGCTTAAAACAGCCGTTCTCAACCTTCCTAATGCCGTGACCCCTTAATACAGTTCCTCATGTGGTGGTGACCCCCAACCATAAAATTATTTTCGTTGCTACTCTGTAACTATAATTTTGCTACTGTTATGAATCATAATGTAAGTATCTTTTTGTTTTCCGACGGTCTTAGGCGACCCCTGTGAAAGGGTTGTTCGACCCCCAAAGGGGTCGCGACCCACAGGTTGAGAACCGCTGGCTTAGAGCCTCCATCCTTTTTTGATTTACAAATGAAGTGCAGTAGAACCTCCTTATTTGAGGTTTCACTTCCCAATCTGTTGCCCACAGTTAACTGTAGACCGAAAATATTAAATGGAAAATTCCAGAAAAACAATTCCTAAGTTTTAACCATTCTGAGTGTGATGAAATCTTGTGCCATCCCACACCATCCCTTTGTCCACACTGTAGACACTCACACCAGTTAGTCACTTAGCAGATCAACTGTCACAGTATCACAGTACTTGTGTTCAAGTTATTTGTATTTTACTTCATAATGGCCCCAAAACACAGAAGTGGTGATGCTGGCTATGCCAAAGGGAAACTGTTAAGTACTTCCTATAAGTGGAAAGGTGAGTACAGTACAATAAGATATCCTGAGACCATATTCACATAACTTTTATTACAGTATTGTTCTGTTACTATTAACCTCTTACTGTGCCTAACTTACAACTTTATCATAGGTATACTATGTGTAGGAATAAACATAGCATATATATAAAGTTTGGTACTATCCGCAGTTGTAGGCATCCTCTGCACGTCTTGGAACACATCCCCTGTGGACAAGGGGGGAACCACTGTTTAACTCCCCCGTCCTATATTTCCAAATAATTTTGAGAAACTGTAATATGAACACCAAAGATGGGAATTCTTCTAGAAGAAAGACTTTATGGTTCTTCTATTCTTGATACTATAGAAATGAAATTTAACGTCGCTATTCAGGCACAGCGATGTTAATAATCCCCATTTCCCATTGCTGGAGAACTAAAATTTTTTTAAATGAAAAGATTTCTGAATTTGAATCTAATGCCCTCTTCTATCACAAAATAAACTAAGCCATTATGAAACTCAGTGAAATACTTCATGAGACAAATTGTTCATATTTATCAGGTCAGACAAAAACCCTAAACATATTAATAACTGATATAATAATGTTTAATAAAATACACATCTACTTAATGTAATCTAATATTTAAAGCACAAAACTTTAGGTCTTTAATTCCTGGAATTCTCACTGGGAACTTTAGACTTCAAAGCTCTCCCAAATTCAATCATATAATTTCTATTCCTAACTTTTACTATTACACGCAACAATCTGTTATCAACATCTGATCTTTACTGACTTTATGCATTTGGTTGGGAACTGCAAGGAATAAAGTTAAGTTCTCACTGCCCATAATTAGGATGGGCAGCACCTAAGAAACTTTTAAATATATATACCCAGTGTCACCGCAATTAGTAGAAATTTTGTGCTATATATTCACACACATGCTCTATAACACATCCAAAGACATACTATAGAGTATTAAAAGGATTTTTTAAAAAGGAAACATTAAACACTGACCAAAAGATATGGTACACACCTAACAGTACCCTACCAATACCTGTAAAGAATTAAGACTCTCTCTCTCATACACATTTATTTGAAACAGTCTCCCAAGTAGAATATGGTGAGGAAATAAGCAAGTGGTAAAATACTATGTAGTGTACTTGCACATGTATCCAAAATATATATGCACATGCCTGTAAGCTACAGAAACTTCTGGAAGGGCACACAAGAAATAAGTCACATGGCTGCTCCTAAAGAGAGAAAGTGGGTGACTGGTAGACACACGGAGAAATTTACCTTTACTACGTACCATTTTGTATTTCCATATTTGTGTACCAGATGCATATTATTCAAAAAATTCAAAACTATATCTAGTTTATGCATCAACAGTATTTAAAGCCTAGTTTATTTTTATTATATGTTAATGCTTTCTTAAGTATAGGGTGTGATATATTTCTAGCTCTCAAAGGATTTGAATGATGGCTACAAAATAGGGCCTCTTTAGGTGACTGTAAGTTTGAGGAATGAGAATAGCGGTTAGTCCACTTGTGGTTTCTCCATGCTGGTCAATGACCAGGTAGGAATAAAATGAGTACCCGTCAGCACACTTGCTTCTCTAACTGCTGACTGCAGCTGCGGTGTTCTGCAGAGGGAGCCCGAAGGCTTACATGTGTTCCGGCATGTGACTGTCCACCAGGCCCTTCCGGGTCCGCCTAAACAGCCCATCGATAGGTGTTTGAGGAATATCTCGGCCCCCTAACCTATATCAAGTTTGCACTGGTGTCCTATTTACATCTCATACTTTCATTTATCAATTGTTGCCTACTGAAGACAATCGAAATTCTTGAGCCAAGACCTTTTCCTAATCATCACGATTTTTTATGCTAAACACATCCCAAGGACCTGAAGCCTTCCATCCTGACCTTGCTGCCCTAGCTATTCCTGGAAGTTGGTGACACCAAAAGTACAGCCATTTTATTAAACACCTATCATCCTTGCCTTCCTTCTTCCACATAGCCTCCCCCACATCCACTTAACCACCAAATCCTGACATTTTCATAATTAATCAATACGTCTGGATTTCTACTTCTCCTCTCCAATCCTACTACCATGTCTCAACTATATGCCAAATGCGTCCTTCCCACAATCCAGCTAACCTGCCTGAAACACCAATCTGACTACCATCACCCTCTTTCCAAAGACTCCTTCTGGCTCCTCACCACGGTGTTAAGACCTGATGATACCTTTTCCAGTCTCACGTTGGGTAACTACCAGCTTCGCGCACACCGATCAGCTCCCCGCTTTGTTCATAATGGGCTCTCTCTGACAGCACCTGCTACCAAAACAAGCTAGACTCACCTTGAAGGTGATACTCTGGCATTTCTACCTCCCCAAATCCTTGGGCCAGCTCCCATTCTCACCCTCGGTTCTAACTGTGCCTCTAATCCTCCCTACCCCTGAGCAAGGACATTCATTCTCCATCCATAAATCCTTCACAATTAGTTTACCTTGTACTATTTTTCTCCAAAGTCCCTGTGACACTCAATTCTGGACAACAGGCTTCATGTGTCAAGTCACCCAAGTACAGCTAGCACTGTACTGAGCAGTACACAGCATGTTTTCTAACGGCTTGTGGGTACTAGATAACCTCTAACAAGCCAATCACAGCAAAATACCTTCTTTATTAACAGGATTCCAGACTTATTTTGTATTCCCGTGTACTTTCTTGAATTCTTCCATCTGCCTAATTTATGTAAATGCAAGTCTCCATCTGACTATTAAAAGGTGCTGCCCATCCTTTTGTTTTCCTTTAGGCCTTCTCTGCTTGTATTATTATTGTGCTATATTCTAACTTCTCCCTCTGAATACGGAATTTTTAACAAAAGCACCTTGCACCTACCCCACATTGGCTGCTTTAGTCTTACATGAAGCAAACACTTGCTGAACGGAGCTGATACCTATGTCAACCATGCCTACTATAGACTTAGTCATTCATAACCTATGACCACTTCGAGTATATTAACCTACGCTATTTCCAAATATAGCAATGGCATCATCCCTTACAATGCATTCATGGGCCTTCTACATTTTTAAAATTTGTTTTATTGACCAAATACAGTTTAGTATATATCCAATTATCATTTGACAGCAAAACATGTACATCAAAATTAGCATTTAATACCTTACTTTTAATGATGTAATAAAATTATTTTAAAAATAGCAGAACTCACTGAAGTACTAGCACCCATGCTATCATGTATGCGTGTGCACACGCACATTTACACACTATGCAAAAAAAAAAATTAACTAGGGCCGGCCGAGTGGTGCATTGGTTAAGAACTGGCTTGGGACGCCAGAAGGCCCCGGTTCAGATCCCACATATGAGGGCCAGTGACGCTGCCCTCTACAGCTAAGATGCTAAACACAGCTCAACTTGGAGCTGGGCTGCCGTGAGTCTCCGGCGACAGCGTAGGCTGCAGCCCCTGCTGCAGTGGGTTACCATGGGCTACCATGTGTAGCCAGCAGCCAGCAGCCAGCGTGAGCGGCCAGCAGCTAGCGTGAGCGGCCGTCCAGAAGCCGGCGACTGATCAGCCTCACCCGGGAGGAGCGCAGTGATGGTGCAAACTTGGGCCAGTGAAGCAACGTCCTCCACAACTAGACTGAAGAACAAAAAGACAGCAACTTGTCTGTTTCCCTTCCCCCAATTCCCCAGCGCTGTTCCCATCCCCCAATTCCCCAGTAAAAATCTTAAAAAAAAAAAAATTTAACTATTAAACGGCAAACAGGAAAAAATTATAGTTAACTGTCAAAACGAATTCTCAAGTGTTCCTTTAAGGATAATCCAGCCAAGAGTGCTGGAGTCCTAAGGGGTTCGGTTTTGCTACTATTCTCAGCTGCCACAACTGAGGCTGGAGCAGGAAAAGGCAGGTCTCCAGAGTGAAGTCAGGGGTGAGGAGGGGAGCCAAATAGAAAGGATGATGAAGAGCATGGAAAATCAAAAGAAAATTAAAATGAAGGAAATGGAAAAGATATTCAATGCTGGTTAAATAAATTTATAAAAAACTTATACAGAAGAGTTCAAACAGCTGATTAGTGGTCTTAAAAACAAATTCTTTTTCCACCCTATTAAGTATAAAGATAGGAAACTTAACCATGGTTCGAGTAAATGTATATCAAAATATATTTATAGTTTCCATACTATGTATTGGCTATATAGAAAAAACTACATTAAAACTTTCTTTGGCCAACTTGACTTGAAATTGTCCTCCAAAAGAAGTTAGACCATACACTATTGTAACATATTAATCAAAATTGTACCATAATGTAAACTAGAAAATTAAGTCCTTTCCAAACATCGCTATATATATTTATCTCTCAACTTTTCATCAGCTCTGAGATCAAGGAGAGAAGAAATGGCAAAACAGGACACTGTTTCCTGCAAGTCCACAGACTTGGTGGCATTCCCATTCTTCCTAACTTGCACATATTAATTTCCATTTACTATAAAATATATAGCCAAGGATACTTACAATACACTAAATATACTTAAAAGACAAAAACTAAATTGCAAAAACTTAATGTCTACTATATAACTAAAGGACATTAATCTGTCTTCTTAGAAACATTTCAAATAATCATTTTAAAGGCAGTCCTGAAACGCAAACAATGCCTATTTTACAGGTAATGTTTAAAACCCCCTCCATCCAACTGAGCGGTAATAAAAGTTCACTTAAAGACCTCGATGAGGACCAAGTGAAAACAGGACGGGGTAGAAGGGCACCGGGAACCTTTCAGTACCCTTCAAGGATTAGAATGATCACCCATAATCACCCACTCTTAAATAGATACTGACACAAAAGACCAAGTCAGAGAAACATTTCCTCAAACTAGGTATTATATGCTTGTCTCCTCCCAATATTTGTACAAAATAGTTTTTCATTCTTTTGGTACAACACCCGACTTATTGATCAAAGCCTTTTGAGAGGATTGATTAGGTGTGCCCTTCGTAACATACAGGGTTTACTGAATTCTTTGTTGGATATCTTAACTGCTTTGTCACTGTTCAAACTCACTCAATTACTGAATTACCCTGAGACCTTCAGTGTCGGAGTGTGTGTAAAGGCCACACGGAAGTGTGCATGGACAGCCACGTCAATGAGCAGAGGCTGCTACATTTTAATAGGACACCCTTCTGAAGAGCTGCTGTTGGCTGCCCATTGACCTTCTTCCTGCTCCTAATGTCCTCTTCAACACACCAACGTAAGATGCAAGAAGAAAATACATACGAAAACTTTTTAAATGACTAGCCTTCATTTTATACTCACTTGGAAAAAAAATTACTTTCCTGGAGAGAACTAGGATTTGGACACTTCCAGCCTTTTAAACTCACTCCAATTCCTCTGCTTTCCTTGCGTGGGGTTCCACCAACACCACACACTGTCTTGTATAGCCAATACACTAAACATACACTGGTTTTTAGCTCTAAAGTTTTCAGAAGCCCTGAGAGGATTGTTCCAATTGTCAAGAACTTGGCTCCTTCCAAATCACCATCTGTCCACTCCCCAGTATCCGAGAAAGGTGTGGACTCCTACCCATCATCCCAAATTACTCCCTTTCCATCTTCTTCTCCCCTTCTCTGAATACTTCAGACATATTTCTAACCCGACATATGTAGGAGTACACATTCTCCCACATTCTCTGAGAAACCGGACTGCTGCTCCTCTGCCTGCTCTTGCTCTGGCCCTCCAACATAAAGGTGGCATTATCATAATCCATCATTTCTTCCCGTGATTTCTCCTGCCACTCACCAGACTTCAAGCTCAAAGAAGGCAGGGAGCAATTCCATTTTCTTCACTATAATATGCACAGGCTGAGACAAAAATGCTCAGTAACTATTTATTGAATGAATAACCCATCTGTGATTCTCAATCTGCACATTTTGGTAATAAAAACTCTATACTCTTAAATCTGTGCCATTACTCCGTATTTTTCTTTTGGACGTTCCCTCAGACTGGTTCATGGAATAACGAGGGTCAAACATTGTGCTATGATAGTGGAGATGCCTACAAATATGAATAAAATGTAGGCATAAGGAAGTAAACAAGTAAATACCATACAGTGTCAAAGTGACAGAAATGACAAGAGGTGACATCAAATTCTACTGGGGAAAGCCCCTTTCTTAAGAGACCTAAAAAAATGCCTGAGGAAGAGAGGAAGCCCCTTAGTATTTAGGGGACAACGGTGGAAGGTAGAAGAGGCTGGAAAGGTCGACTGAGAGCAGATCAAATAAAGCCCTATGCCTACAATATAGCTGGGTTTTAGTTCAGATGGAAAGCTACTGCATTTGATGGAGGAAGATTATGATCTAATTCACATTTTAAAAGGATGTACCAGATGTTATGTGGAGAATAAACCAAAGAGCAAAAGTAAAAGCAGGACAGGTCAGGAGTGCACCAGAGTCAACTTCAGTAAGACATGGTAGTACCTTGGGAGAACCTATTTACCAGGCAGACAGGTTTTCTAGTTTTTAAAATCCCAAAAACCACCATAGGTATTCAAAATATATCTATTTCAATCCAATGGATTGTGTCTTCCTCACCCTCAGGCAGCTCCATCCCTCCACCCCCAATCCTGAACACACTTACCTTCCAGGCTCAATTAATGGTGTCAGCATCACTCCATCACTCAAACCAGAAACTCCCAGGTCACTCTGCATCTCCCTCTCCCCCACTGACACACCAGTCTGTTAAATTCACTCTACTTCTAAATTACTCCTATCTGGAATCTAAGCAAACCTGACACTAAATATCCTTTCAAATTATCAAGGGGGGTGGGGGGGGGAGTGTCAATGATCTATGTGGTCTATTTCTGATCCAGTCAGTCCTGTACTTAAAATAGCTGTCTTCCCAGTCACATATAAAAATCAAAATTCCTTAGATCAATCAGTTTTATCCACACTCTACCTCTTGCCTTCTCACTCTTACCTCCCTTCCCCTAGACAGCAAGCACCTTGTGAACTAACGGCTCAGGATCTCTGCTCACGGACATTCTTATGAGCCCTTCTTCTAACCACACCATCTCACATCCCACAACCCTCCCTACCTTCTCCCTACAAAAGAAACCAAAAACTGGCAAGTATTTACTCACCTTTAAGAACTGCTCAGAAGTTATCATCTTAGTGAAGTCTTCCCAACATAGGTAGATATTTGCTTCTATGTTTTCAGAACATTTGCAATTCCCTTCATTACTACCAAGTGGTCTAAGAGTTTGCTTCCAGCTCTACACACACCCATTAAAATAAAATCCCAAGAGGGCAGGAATCATTTTGTTCATTTTTGTATTCTCATTAGTAAATACCATCTGTCCTACAATTACTGTAATCACCCACTAAACAAACATTTAATAAGGACTTGCTAAGAAATGAGGATAAATCACTAGATAAGATCCCTACTCTTAGAGCTGACATCCTGGAAGGAATGAAGTAAACAAATAAATGAATGAAAACTTCAAAGGTTTTAAGAAAAATCTTGAATGACTAAATTTTTCAGGACCTACAATATTTGCTTAAATAACTTATGGACAGAGTATCAAGTAGATAATAAACATAATGAAAAAGTAACAAAAGTGAAAGGAATAAAATGTAACTTTAATGTGTACAACTTATTTCCTGAGAACTGAGTGCTCAAACACAGTTCTTTCAGTACCACACTAAAACCAGGTAATTATATCACAGTAAATTAATCTCACCCTGATACATAATGGTTGAGTATGTACTTAAACTTTAAGGTTCAATCTCCACAATTATTCATTTTAAAAAATAAAAATTACATAATTAGATCATGTGATGAGATTCTGGGATTACAATCAAGGAAAAGATTTAAAAAATGAGTTATATTCTAGATCAGCATTGCCCAGAAAATGCAAAGAAATTTTTAATTTTTTAGAAGCTACATTCAAGTGGAAAAGAACAGATAGAATTAACTTAATACTGTATTTTATTTAACCCAATATAGCCAAAATATGATTTCAACATGTAAACATATTAAAAAACTGAGATAATTTACATTCATTTCTTCATACTAAAGTCTTTGCAGTTCTGTGTATAGTTTACCATCTAATTCAAGTGGTACATTTTCTCCAATACTTATGTGTATTTAGAGTTCATTAAAACCAGATGCAAACATGATGTACACCCCACATTGTTCCAAACTCGCTTAACACTGTACTGATAACATTAATAGGTCTCACTGGTTCTGGTCGACTCCACAGCCATCGAGGCACCTGCACTGGACAGTACTGGTCCAACAGCACATGGACAGCCACTCACCTCATCACTTCGCCTTGCCAGCACAGACTTAGTCAAACAGGATGCTGTCCCTTCATCTCCTGAGACAGGCACTTTCTAGTCCCCTTACCTAAAACAGTGGCTGCCATTTTCTCTACACTGAGACATAAATTATTTCAACTGTTTGCCACTTCACTGTCCATCTGCTCCAGAACACAAGTGTAGCGGGAGCTGAGGGCTGATCTCTTATTGCGCACATAAGCAGAAGCACTGCAGCATCCAGACTCCAAGAAACTGTCAGTGAAAACCAGCTTTGTTCTGAGTGTGCTGTGCTTAACACGGATATCACACTTATGACCTGTAAAAAAGTTGACTAGAAACTGGTTTTGACAGGTAACTTTCTTCCATATTGTTCAAGTAATTGTGAAATAATTCAAATTATAAGACCTGTATTTTCAACCTACTAGGAATATGTCATTCCGTCATAGGTATAAAAGATCATGATATGAACCACTATACCTTAGTTTACCTTACCTCTAACACTTGTTGCACAAATAGAATGTAAATTATACTTACTCTTCCTAAAATATAAGCACATTGCAAGGCAGAAATTAAGAATCTGAATATGTATTTTCTATTTTGTACTTCACACCTCTAAAATTGGGAGCATGTCGGGCCGGCCAAGTGACGCGTTGGTTAAGAGTTGGCTTCGGAGCATCAGCTCTGAACAGCAGGGCCCCAGTTCAGATCCCACATGAGAGCCAGTGACGCTGAGCTCTCTACAGCAAAGATGGTGAACAACAGTTCGACCTGGAGCTGGGCTGTCGCGAGTCGCCGGTGATGGCATAGGCTGCAGTGAGCTGCTGCTGTGAGCTACCGTGAGTGACTGGCAGCCAGTGTAAGCAGCCGGCGTGAGCTGCCCTCCAATGGCTGCAGACCGACTGCCTGACCCGGGAAGAGTGCAATCATCACAATACCAACATGGGCCAGTGAAGCGACATCCTCCACAACTAGACTGAAGAACAAAAGGACAGCAACTTGTCTGTCCCCTTTCCCGATTCCCCAGTGCTGTTACCCTCCCCCAATTCCCCAATAAAATCTTTAAAAATAATAAAAATAAAATTGGGAGCATGTCATTTTCCAAAAATTTATGAACGTCCTCTAATACTTTAAAAGACTAAATGGCTCCAGGTCAATGTAGAAAAATATATAGGTAAGAAACAAAATTTAAAAAAAACACGGTCTTGGGCTGGCTTGGGATGCCAGAGGGCCCCGGTTCGGATCCCATATATGAGGGCCAGTGACACTGTACTCTGCAGCTAAGATGCTGAACAACAGCTCAACCTGGGGCTGGGCTGCCATGAGTCTCCGGCAACAGCGTAGGCTGCAGCCCCTGCTGCAGTGGGTTGCCATGGGCTACCGTGTGTGGCCAGCAGCCAGCGTGAGTGGCCATCCAGAAGCCGGCGACTGATCTGCCTCGCCCAGGAAGAATGCAATGATGGTGCCAACTTGGGCCAGTGAAGCAACGTCCTCCACAACTAGACTGAAGAGCAAAGGGACAGCAACTTGTCTGTTCCCCTTCCCCGGATTCCCAGCGCTGTTTCCATCCCCCAATTCCCAAAAAAAATATTTTTTAAAAAAAGTCTTTTTAATTTTCCTAATCAATCATCATCCATAAATCTAAATAGTAGCAATACTTCACATGTAAATCTACAACTTTTATGTTGTTCTAGTAGGGTAAAAGTGGGGCTGTTAAATATGGGGGAGTGGGGGCTGTAGGGAGTAAGGGAAACCATAATCTGAAAGAAAAAACTTCAGTAATGTATAGATTGGGAAACACAGAAAGCCAAGACAGTTTCTTTTAAATTTTATATTTTTCTGCATTCATGTGCATACAAAATAAAGGACTGACTTCTGTAGAGATATAACTCATTATAGTCACAGGAATTAAAATTTCTTGGTTGAGGAAGATTAGAAGTACTTTAACAGAAAAAACAAATGTATCAAGAAAACTAACCACATAAATTTTTTAGTAGATGAAATAGTTTTACTCTCATTAGCAGGCATGAGAATTCCTCAGGTGGAAAATAGGTTAATAAGCCCCCTTAGGGTAGAAGCCGAGTCTAAGTCCTGGGCTTCCAAGAAGCAAGGAATCTGGCTCATTTACAAAAGATGGTGGTGTAAGTAAACGCTGTGCTCGCCTCTTCCCATGACCGCATCAAAATGAGAACTAATTATAGGACAGTCAACCTGGAGAACCATCTAAAGCTTATTGAACAGAAGTCCTATAACTAAAGATAGAAAGACGCTACATGAAGACTGGAAATAAATAAATTTTCAATATGGCACATAAAATAATGACTAATAGGCAATTAAAGTTTGCAGTGGATGAGAATTAAAAGAAATGAAGGGCGGGTTGGTGCAAAGCTAAAAGATAGAAGGGTAGATGAGATGACTTCCTTGATCAGATAACATACTGTCCCAAAGCCAAACCCATACCTACCTCACAAAAACCACAAAATACTTGGTCAGGTGAATTTCCTGGGAAACTGAGAGCACACTATGCTATGGCAATCTCTGGGCAGAGGACAGAGAGGTGCCCAGGTGACATCTGGATTACAATTAGAAACAAGTCTCTACACTTGTTTCTTATACACAGATATTCTTAGCAGACATACACCACAATGTTCTAGAAACTACCTACTGAGATATTCAGAGGCTGCAAACAAGGTGACTGTTTTTTGTTTTATTTTGTTTGGTTTTTTGCACTGTATAGTCACAGTTTTGGGGGGAAGAAACTATTGTTAATACGCGCTCTCATTATAAATTTGTTTTTAACACAGTGCATAATTTTGAATAGGCTTTGACTCACATACATTATGTAACACCTTTTGAAGGTCTCACAAGGCAGACTATACATTTTTACCATAAAATTACTTAATTCCCATTTATTGAACTCCTTGGAGGGCATTACTTTCTGAAGTGACTACCGAAAACAGAAGCTGCAAAGAAAATTACAATTAATAAATATACGCATGGTCTTAGAAAATACATTTATCAAATCTTCATCTTCAATGTAGAAAAGCAAAGACGAGCTCAGAACAAAAAAAGGTAAGGCCGTCATTTTAATCCATCAAAATGGTGTCATCCTATTCCTATTTACCACGATGGTAAGCAAAGACCAGGGCAATTTTCTAGCATCTTCACCCTGCAGGCATAAGCATGTTCAAATATACTGATACAAAAACAGATTGTTATATTGTTTCATTTCTCATACTGGTATGGATAGCTGAAAATCAGTTCAATTAAAAACCCGTTACCAAAACATACTTTTCTATATTACCTCTTCACCTGAATTAACTAGGCTTGTGAACACAATAAAATTCTAGTTCAAAGAAGCATAATAAACACATAATATGCATAAGACCTAGCACTCTATGGCAATGACACTGCCTAGTTAACAATAATGGACTCTGTGCAATCCGTCAGTTGGCAGTGGCTGGAAGTGTGTGTGGGGGTGTGGGGGGGGAGCGGGGGGCGGCGCGTTGTGGACTGCCTCAATGATTGGCCATGGATCCTAGACAACACACAATGTACCAGGACCATCACTGTGCCACCACCAACAAAAAAAACAACCAAAAATGCTCTGTGCCTCTTTTGAGGAACACAGGTTACCAAAGGGGAGGGCGGGGGGGGCCAAATCCAGCATCAGTATTACCTGGGAACTTGTTTGAAATGCACATTATTTAGGGTTGGAACACAGAAATTTGTTAATGAGCCCCCAGGCGATTCTGATGCTCACTGAAGTGAGAAGCAGCAAGTGAGAGACCGCCAAGGCTATGTCTTTTCAGAGCAGGGGGTCTCGTTTTCGCACTGCTGTACTTCAAGCTATGAAAGGGCTCAGTACACAACAGGACCCCTGACAGTACACACTGGAGCAATGAATAAATTCACATGGTCAAGTTCTGAATGACATGGCTCCCCCCATCAATCCTATGAGACTGAGAAAGTACCACTTTGTACACAATCACTCCAGTTATTATGCTCAGTTTGCTAACTGCTAGCTCCATAGTGATCCTAATGTTTAAAATAGCCTAACCAAGTCCATGAACATATAAATATTTTAACCAAAGGATTAACATTATAGACTAACCACTGAACAAGTCACTACTGCCTCTAATGCTAAAAAGGCCAAAAATTATTAAAGGATAATCACTATGTGTAAGATTGTTTACTTTTTCTCATTACATAAAAAGATCAGCAACATCTGTAAATCAAAGCAATTGATACGGATTTACATTATATAATATAAAAATACCCTGAGGAAAAATTATTCTGGCAAAATGTACACTAAAAGGTGTCCTCTATTTTCACAATATGAAGAATTTGCAGAAAATAAATTTCAATAAGCATACAAAATTAAAATGTAGGTAACTCATAGTGATAGGATTATTTACATAGTGCTTTAGAAACATATGCAAAAATCTAACTTTCATTCACAAAAATCTGGCTAGTTGACGTTTTACATAAAAGGCAGAACAAGGAAGACTATGTCTATAAAACATAATGAATCACTGTGGCTGCTCATTGAAGTGTGTGATACTGCCTCAAATATATTTATTTTCTACTAAACTGAGATGTATAATACATAATAACAATGTGAAGTTGATTCTGTAATGACAATTTCAGAGCTAGAAACAAATTTTAGATATAAATATCAAATTCCAAAGCTTCAGCACCACCGACGATGCATTTGCTTATATAAAGCATGTAAGAAAGGTAAGGTCCACTACTGATACAATGCAAGACCCCTGTATGTAATCAACTAAAAAAATTTTATTAACTATACTTTAAAAAAAATAAGGACAATTAAATAGAAAAAAATGTCATGTATTCAAACTAAGTACACTTCTTAATTCTACCTAATCCTACTATTTTGAGTCTTAATTTTGAGACAAATACCTTACATGAAATTTGGGTGACTATATTCTATGAAACAGAACTGAATACCATCTCTTCTAACATTTAATTATTTAACTCAGAGAGACAAATTAAACAGTAATGCTACCTTAAGATTTTAAAATAAACATAGTCAATAAAATATAGGATCTGTTGCAGAGGAGAGAGGAGTTGGTAGAAATAACAGTAATTCAAGCCATAAACCAATATACTTGAAAAATAATTTTTAATGGAAATTATGAACTCTAGCTAAATTACTTTAAGGAATGCAGTATCCTCCATCTAGAAAATATAGGCTTCTCTTACTGAAAAGGAACACTAAATATCGTAAAACAAAGCAAGTACAGAATGCTAATTCCACCAGGTAAATAAAAATACAAGTTTCCATAAAAAAAAAAAAAACCCTTAAGAAATACTTATAATCTAAACACGGTTTTATAGAAAGAGATAAGCAGTCAAATAATATTCCCAAAATAACACAGCACTCTGATTGGTTGGGCCTTTAAATATCCCGTCTTTTAAGATTCAGACTTCAATCATTAATACTGTTATTCAGTAATCATGGAAAACAAAAATTTCAAAATGTTTTTCCTACACTTAGAAGGTAGTGCTTTTGATATATAAAAAAGTAAGAGGTAATACAATATTATACTTCATAAATCCAGATTTTAAAAAGATCAGATACCATGAAAATAGTGAAATTCTTCCTATTTCCCCAGAGCGATATTCCATAAATTATTTGACCACATTCAAATGGGAAACTGTATGCATACTTCATTTTATACATCTGGTAAAAACAAAATGTAAAGTGAGCACACTAAAATGGTTTCCTGTTTTTAAAAATTTTAGTAATAAAGGGTGCTGGAAAGGAAATAATGCTCTTGTTAAGTATGAGACTACCCCCCAATTTATTTAGTCATGATCATGATCTGTTTACCATGAAATAAACCCATACTGGGCTATATAGCTGGAGACTTAATTTGATGTAGTCCTCCATCCCCACCCTGCAACACAAGTCCATGTCTATAAATATCCATCCGACTATGAAGTAAACACAACAGGAAAACATTTATAAATGTTCAATCTAGGAGTTAGGTATGTGGGTCTTCACCACCTTATTCTTGAAAATAATAATCATCGCTACCCTCTCAAACTTCAGAAACACATTTTAACATTATTAGATATTGTAACAAAACTCTTAACACACACCACCTGAAACTAATAAAAAATAAAATAAAAAAACCTCCACACACACAAAATGTTTCAATACCACAGTACTCCCCAAGAAATTTCCTCTATTACTGAAAAAAAGTTACTTTTATTTCTGACTAGTCCCATTCGAAACTAAATTTCACACCTTTTAAAAGGTTTGAACATATTTTGATTGCATTCTTTCACAAGACATTTCCTTTCAACCACACATTTATTTTCTTTTTCTCATTCAAAATCTAGGTTGTAATTATCAACCTAACTGCCATTTATTAATTAGTGGCTATTTAACATTCACACTGATATTTAGTAATATAAGCTTTACATATAAACACCAAGTTACTGAAATATTCAACAAGTATGTTTCTGAATAAAACATAGATATAATTTCAATTAGTATTTGAGAAACAAGATCCAACATTTCAGTTACTGTTCTTATTGAGAATTTGTTTCTATTAAATCACGATTCCAACTAAAATGGATATTTCTTCCCTCATATTACTGATATTGTAAGTAGAGTTAAAAAAAAATTTTAATCTCTTCCAATGAATGCTCAACAATGATTTTAAATAAAAAAATCCAAAACTCAAGGAAGAATAAAAAATTGAGCTTTATGAAATACAAATGAACCAAAAGTTCTTTAAATGAAAACTGGATCTGTCAAGAAGAAAATTAATGCATTTATTTTCAAAATAAACAAAACCAGGAAAATTCTGACAACATACACTGCTAAAATAAAACAATTAGGAAAATAGTCCTTTATTTTATGCATATTAATTACATATTAATAGCATATGAGACCTAAATTCTGCCGATTTTAAACTGTTTCAAATCATGACACAAAAAGAAACATAATATTGTGATATTATATACTAAAATTGTTTCATATTACCTTTTTAAGGAAAGAATTATGGTAGCATATATAACAAATTTACACTTTAGAAAAACTAAATTCTTTATTTTTATGTCTACCACTTTTAAGCAAATGACATTCAAATATCTTCCTCAGTACACTAATTCACAAGAAAAAATACTGACTGAATCATCCAGAGTTAACTACAAGAAGACTCAAAACTGAGTAACTAGGAGTTCACAGATGCTCCACTTGACTGTCTCAGAAGCTGACTTGTAAGCACTGGAACAAGGATTTTCTTGATGCAGGGAAAAGGCTGTGTAGAACTCTGTTCCTGGAGCCAGAGTTGAGCCGGACACTAGAAAGTTCAGGAGATTAGGACATCTCTTTGTGCACTGGCTTTCAATGTTCTTGAATGAATCTTACATAATTTCATAGCCCTGACCAAAGATAGCTTGGTATTAACAGCAAAGGGTCAAGTTTCTCCCAACCTTAATGCAGCTTTGAAGCAAAACACAAAGCTAAAAATTACTGAAGGATATATGAATAAAAATGTAGATGGGAAAAGTATATTTAGGCACAATATATGTATTACTTGAAATTTATAGCTAATGCTAAAACTCCCCACACTGAAATTAATGTCCAAATTAAAAGAAATCCCACCCCAGCAACTCATACTCATGGAAAATGTTATAAGAATAGTCTCTAACTCTTTTTTTACAATCTCTAAGATTTCCAAAAACAAAGCCTGTGAATTTTGCAAATTTTAGAAAATGATTCCATCCATAATGTTGTCTAAAAAAACAGAATATGAAATAGTACATAAAAAAATTTAACTGATACAAGTCATCTCAATTATGTTTTATACCCAATTGAGTTTATGCAAGATTTAAAATTATTAACCAAATTCTTTCCCAAGTATGCTTTCCAGCAAAAACAGAAACAATGCAAAAATGAGGTACATAGTTTTAAATAGAGGTTCATTTTTAAATAGCACGTTATTCTTCAGAAATATGCTAAAAGCATAATATATTAACACTGTATTATGTGAGAAACAACTGGTATAATGGCTGATGCATTAGATTTGTGGTCTAGCTTAAAAATGATTCCTTAAATGTAATTTTAAATTAAACATGGCTAACACACAAAATTTTAAATATAGCAAGAACTGTGTTTTGGAATAAAAGTTATAATGTGATAAAATCAATTTTTCTCTGGTATTAAAATTCAAACTTCAAAATATGATTCCAATGACCTGTTTTTTAAAATTACCTCTTGAACTGTATTCCTTGGAGACAAACACACCTAGACCGTCAGACAAGTATACTGGAGAGACTTACCAACTATCAGATAATATTTACAAACATTGTAGTCAGCCCATCTTGCATACTGCTAGAAACCAACCTTCTCAATAAATGCCTAATTTCTTCTAAACCACAGAGCAATCCTCACTTAACATCCAACCTAACAGTATTGTTTGATTTTAAAGAAAATGTAAAGGGTAAGATCTAGATATTGACACCAAATAATGGCAGATGAGATTAAAAATAGACATTATTTTATAAGCAAAAGAGATTTGCCTTCAAACAGTTTTTTTTCAAGATTGAAAAGATTTATTTGCAAAAATCAGCACAGGACAAAGATATCCTTAATATTCCTTCTCGGAATATTTGAATATTCAGAATCTATATGAAATGTGGACAGCAACTCTGGTTTCACAGAACATCAATGGTTTACACAAAATGTAAACTGCCATGCCCCCCAATGTACTACTCTATCACCCTTTATTAACATAAGCTTTCACTAAGTTTCTGTCTTCAGTACTACTTGCACAAACTAAAAAGCATAAAATTATTTTCATTTTTAAATGGCTGGGATTAAAGCAACCAAAGTATTACTGTTACAGCAAAGTTTATTAAAACTATAAGAGAATTCCACTAATAACATTTTTAAATTATCCAAAATGATTTCTTTATTGAGATTAAGTAGCTACACAGATTCACAGTACTATGGCATACTTAGATTTAGCTAAGGTCACAAACACATTTTAACATTCACAATGATGAGCATCATCATTACCATTCTAATCTACAAAGCTAATGAATGAAGAAAAATACAAAAACCTCAAGTTTTACAAAAGAAAAACTTTAAAGTCTACAGACATTAACAAAAAAAAAAACAAAAAACAAAAAAAAAACATTTCTTCCAGGTCACAGGTTAAAGTGTAAAGGCATACCACTGAATTTTTTCTCTCTCAATAGCCAGGAATGAAAGAATGTTTAATATCTCCGACGCTTATTAGGGCCTTCAAAGTTGCCCCCTTGGCTTCCTCTACCAAAACCAGCAGGACCACCACTAACAGGACCTACACCACTCATTGGGGCTTGAGGGGTTTCAGAACCTGTCCTACTACCCATAGGTGATCCCATCTGAGAAGGTGGTCCTTGCGGAAATCTATCATTGTGCTATAATACCACATAAAAAATGTGAAGTCCATTTGGAACACGCCAAATATAAGTGACAAGAAAAATTGGCAAAATCCCAAGTGGTGGTGTCATGAAGTTCAGCAGAAAGTCCAGCAGAATCAGGATCACACATAGAAGGAAGAAAGGAGCAATTTAATTAGTTACTCTGTTTAAAAAAAAAAAAAAAAGCAGCATCTGAAGTGTTACATATTGCTAATGCTATGCCCCAATTTCATTTAAAAAGAACTGATTTATAAAGCAAATACCATCTTAATTAAACCTTACGAGTATTACAATACTATTCTCATATTTTTTTAAAGAAGTTTATATTGCATGTAATTTTGCTGTATAATAAAAATACTTTTCAAAAAATCAGAGATAAAACTGGGGAGCAGCATCACATTAAGAAAGTAAACATTCTAAAGATTTCAACAGCAATGCTTTTAACACAGAAAGTACTAAGGTACTAGTACAAACACACACAGAGTTATCATTATGAAATCTTCTGAGATGTTTTCCTGTAAAGGCTACTATCGGGAAAATAGATTGTTTTAAAAATTGACAATTTATAAACATATACTACTAGCACAATTAAACATCTGAATCATATCCTTTTAAAAAACTTCACACTAATAACTACATATATTAATCTCAAAGGCTGAACAGAACTCCCTATGTGCAGTAGTAAAGAACCAGTATGAAAAAGACCAGAGATGACACCTAAATAAAGTTTACAATTTCAGGGGGAGGGGTGGGAAAATGGGCCGTTCAGTATTACTTCTAAGTTACTGCTACTGATTATATTGCTACACAAAAACTTAACCAAAGGGGTACAAGTTTTTACTAACTTTCAGACATTTTCCTATAAAATGAAGCTTGCACTGAAGAAACAAGTACACTAATTGTGTTACGTGCCATCTGGTCATAATAGATATGATGGCACAACCTCTTTATCTCCCTGTACAAACACATTAAACAAAACTGTTAGCGTGTCCAATTTTTCCAAAAACATTAAAAGATTGCATTTAAAGTGAATACATTTTAAAATGGTAAAATCTGCACCCATCAATTCTAAGCCGCACATTCATTTTTAACATCTCTGATATCACGAAGGATTTAACGGCTGATAGAATGTCTGAGTTTAACTTGTAGTGTTTTTTCTTTCTTACCGTGTTTCCCCCAAAATAAGACCGGGTCTTATATTAATTTTTGCTCCAAAGACACATTTTATTCATGTACAAAAATCTACATTTATTCGAATATAGTCATGTCTGGCTGACGATCTTAACTGGGGCTTATTTTGGAGTAGGGCTTATATTGCACCCTGAAAATCATGCTAGGGCTTATTTTCTTGTTAGGTCTTATTGTCGGGGAAACACGGTAGCAGCAATGGCGTCGTAAGACTTTTGTGGTAGTACCAAAATTAAACCGCCTTTTCAAAAAAGTATCGATCAAATTTCCTTTTCTAATTGGTATTTAGAATCACCACTGACGAAAACCAAATGAGAAAATGTTTTACCAATATAAAGCCTCATTTAAACAGTGATAGACTTGAAGAGAAATGAAAACAGGTATCAGTCTTGCTACTGATATGCAATATATTAACAATCACAACTGATAAATGTTTTTATAATAATGCACACAAAGATATCTTCACACTCTCAAAACAAGACTAAAACCGTCTACTTTAAATTTAATAACAAAAATGTAATTAGTAATTCCACAATGTAAGTTTAAAGCTTTTTAACTTTAATGTAAATTATTTTAGTTAAAATAAATTCTCTGAAATTAATCATAAGTGATCTTTTTCTTAGAAATGTTTACTAAAAACTGCTTTTCTCAAGTATTGGTTTTGTCCCCAACCAAAGATAAAGGAGTCCACACAGGAAAAGAACACAATCATAAAATATTTGATCATTACATTGAATGCTGATGAGAGGTGGACACAAATTAAAAGCACTGTAAAAAAAAAAAGAACTGTAATTAATGTGTTTGCTACATACTTAAGTGCAAAGCATGCCATGGATGTTGGTAATCATAACTCTCAGGATACTTAAAAATTGCCTTTCATAGATCAACATATAACTTCACAGAATTACTTTTTCTTCGTTGGATATTGATCTTTACTGCCAAAACAAATGATGCCAAATTATGTTAAGTGTGAAGTTACCTTTGGGGCAAAAGTATATATTATTGAATATAATCAAAATAATGTTTGTGATACATTACCACTGCTCCATTATCTGGCATCATTGGAGTTCCCATATTTGCAGCTCCTTCTGGTCCCATGGCAGGACCAGGACCCATTGGTGGGCCAGGTATAGTTCCTCTGTTGTTCATATTCATACCCATCATTGGAGGAGGACCTTGGTTACCAGCAGGTGCTGGGCTAAACGCATCTACGCAAAACAATCTATACTTAGAGCTGTCCTATCTTAGTTCAGTAAACATTAAAAATGTAACACTTATGCAATCTATATAGAAGACTATCAAAACCATTTTCCTTCCTTGAGAAATGGGACACCCAATTATCTACTGTAACAGAGCATTACCTATGCTAATATAAATTTCATGCCCCAAAACGTTAAGTATATAAAACAAATGAGACAACTATCAATTATTTTAGGACGTTTGAGACTCTAAAAGCTTGAAGAGTTTTTAAAAAATCAGTATTATTTGCTATAGTCTGCTTTCCAACCAAACAGTCCCTTGCAATGGTGACTAAACTCTACCAGTTTAACAGCAAAGAATTAGCACTTAGGAAACCATTTAATTTTCTTAAGGTCAAGACTAAAAATATTAGCATGGAAATTGCATTAGGCTGTAAGCTGAGAATCCTTTTCCTCCAATATATACAGAAGGTGCCAAAAAAATGTATACACACTTTAAGAAAGGAAAAACTATTAAAATTGTAATACTCAATATATACCAATAATAAAAGATGGATACAAGTCATGTGTATATTTTTGGGCACCCCCGGTATATAAAGTTCACTGTAACTAATCTCTTGACTTCATAGTTACTGAACATCTCCCAAAATTATAGGTTCTTTTACTTTATGTAGACATATGTAATTTAAAAATATATAAGTGAAATGACTCATCATGACAAAACTTATATTTAAAAGCAACTGCAACCAAATACAGATAAAATATTAATACAGCACTTTGAATTTTATTGACATGGTGAAATTCTGCAAACGGTAACAACTGGGTATACTTCAAATTTTTCCATCAGAAAGATATACCCCTGCCTCATGTTAATTGCAGTAGTGTTTGAGCTGTAATATAATACTGCAAAACAGCATTTTTAGGTATCTTCAAATATTTTCCACTTTTAAAGTACTCATATTCTTGATCGTTAAAAATTCATAACAAAGACTCATCAAATTTCATTAGGTAGGTAAATTTTCTGACACTCAACTCAATTTCTCAAAAACACATAACAGGAGTTGAAGTTTTCATTCAAACCCACAACTCTACACCATATCTAATGCAGCTGAACTCTGTCAGGAAGAAGCCTCACTCCTTAGCAGTCCCTAGCAACATGCTACTGCTCTTTCTGAACCGAATCCCCAGGAACCTAGCAAATTCACTAGGAAGGAATTATTTCCTTAATCCCTAAATAATGTTCTTGCTTATAAATCTATCCTTTATCCAAAAATGTATTCCCCTGGGATAGCTACAAAAAACTTTAGTAAACTTCCACAACATATCTCACAATGGAAATGAGAAAGGGTGGGAGACTAGGAGGAATCTTACCTCAACTTTACCTAAAAACAGCCGATCAAGAATTAGGTGTTTTGTTTTTTTTTAAATAGAATATAATTGTTACACCTAACTTGTGAGATTTGAATATAATTATACAACTATGGGTATAATAAAAATAACTAAAAAATAATCCACCCAGATCAGTAGTTGAAAGACTTCTTATTTTTAGAAATTACGTCTTCCACCACACAGCTATAATTAAGCTAAATTTAAAGATCTAAGAAACATTAAAATTATCTGGTCCCCTGAAAAAGTTTCATATCCTATGTTTCAGTTGGTATACACACTGGTAATACCAAAAAATCTACTTACACATTCCATCAATGTAACTTTACAGGATATGACAATTTACGGCCTCAACAGTTCCAACTGCATGATGACACATAACTCCAGTAAACCATTAGGATAAAATCTTATGTTGAATAAAATGTAAAGAGGAAATTAAATGAATTAGAACTTTAGGGGAGTTGAGTAAAGGCTCAAATATTAAGTATGGTCCTCTGGTGAATAAAATGCCATAAAAATTTTAATTCCATACTAAGGACTCTAAAGGCATATTCTCCTATTTCTTCTGAGAAAATTGCTAATCAGTCAGTCAGCCAGAATCTTTCTCGGGGTCTCTGCAACATCAGAAATATTTCAAGTTTAGTTCTGATGTTAATGACAACCTAGTAATTATAATGGCATTTCAAACTACCTACAATCCATAATAACCTCACACTTACATCCTTAAAACCACCTAGACTGTTAGGCACCATCCCACATTTTACTTTGAAAACAGACAAATACTGAACTACTGATACTTATTATATGCAACTCTGCTTCATAATTTACAACTTTTTATGTACTCTTTGTTTACTGATTATTTCATGTATCCATCTTATTAACTCACAATTAAGTTTCTTATGGGTAAGGACCATGTTCCTTGCTTACACTGCACACTAGAGATGCTCAGTAACTATTTTGCTAGATAAGAAAAGTGACCAAGTAAACAGCAATAAACGATTTTAAATCATCTGACTGGCAGTGGCAAAGAAACTGCCATGAGAGGTAGGAAGAAAGCTGATTGTGGAAAACGCTCATTCCACATATTAGATAAGCTTTAAGGTTTTTTTATTCCATACGTTCTATAACCTAACGACAGGCTGGGTTTTCTCAGTGGGTGTGCATGTTATGCATATTAAAATGTTAAGATAATGTAATCTTTACAACATGTACATTTGCGTTACGTAAAGATTTTAACCTGATGACAGCATCTGTGGGAAATGTAAAATGAATATATAAAATTTATCTAATTTTTTAAATGTATCACATTTCAAATTTAGTAATACGAAAACATTTCACTTATTTTTCCCTAGCTTATTTACTTGATACTGTTTCCCTGACAACCTAGTTTTATAGCCAATCAATCAATATTAAAGATGCTAATACTATAGGCATTTTTCTTAAAAACTTTATATAAACTCTAAAGATGTGCATTGGCCTAAATGTGCAAGACACATCTCATTTCCTTGACAAGTCACAGATGTCTCTAAACAGTGCATTTCTGTGCACAATACTGTAGGTTAGGGCAAAATATGTTAGACATTCAGTAAAACGAATATAAATAGCTACACAAAAGGTTAACTTAATAGGAATTCATAACACTTTCAAAGGTTTAGAAACACTACAACTCAAAAACTATCAAATTTCCAAAGTAAAAAAGCCAATGTGAAAGCATGAAATTTGGTTTTTAAAATATTCACCACATAGCTGTAGTACACCATGCAATTACTGAACAAGTTTCAGGTTGTATCAAAACCTGGTTACAGGTTTCGTTCATCAAATCTATGAAAAGATAATATATCTATCTTGTAGCCTTCAAATGAAAATATATAAATGTAAGAGATTTCACCATCACCAATTTTGGTTCCAAATTTTAGTTTGTTACTGATATGCAGATACCATCAAACAGCATGTACAGTTCCCCAAAAAATGACAAGTAAGTTACAGAAGCCTTTGCTTCAAATCCCTACCTCCCATGTTTATTGCTCCACGGGGACCCATATCACCCATTCTCATTTCCTGTTCTCTCTGTAAGTAAACATAGTTGTCACAGTCAACCTATCAATCTTATGATATTACATTTCCTATCTAAAATGAAAAGGAAAAGAACAAATTGGGTCATCACTTTCCATTAAAAAATTGTTTTTAATTTTCCAACATCTTTTACTTAATAAGGACACTGAAATTTCAATCTCCCAGGTTTAATACACTACAAATGCTTAAAGCACCCAGTTTATATTGAAAGATTATCAATGAGTTAGAGTACATAAAGTTTACCACAGACTATGTTTTTATTCCAGTAGATCAAAGACACATGCCTAGATTTCAAGAAAAGAAAAATCTATTAATAATAACCACCAGAGCCAATTATTTTTCCTCCCAGGTCACTAAAGTCTTAAAACAGAAATGACTGTTACCACTTTTATATACAAATGCATTCAAACATACAACTGAGGAGCACTAAGGAGGAGCTGAGGAGCACTAAGCTACAAACAGTTAAAGACAGTTTTCACTTTTGAAATATTGTGATTCATCTTTGCATTTTTATTCATGTACTCAAGCATTATTTCACCCAGGACCTATAGATACCATAAAAGTCTCAACTACACACGCATAATCACCAAAGGCTCAATATAACATTGCTTCCTTTATGAGAACAAGAGTTTTACTTGGAAACCTAAATAAAAGTGTTATTACACAGTTGGCAAGTTCTGAAACAAAATGCTCTTGAGTTTAATGACACAAAAGGTCATACAAATGTATAAAATATCTTAAATTTCAGTACAGAAATTGCTTCCTAATAACTATTTAGTAACAACAGCCATAGAATTAACTTCATTGAAATCTCTAGGTGAAATCAACATATTATAGTTGAAATTTGCACTACTATTTGATAATCGTTTCCAGTATCAGACAAGTGTTTAAATGTAGCAATTATAAAAACCATTCTGAGACAAAAGTAACAATGTCTGAATCTAAAGAAAACATAATTTTTCTATTTTTAAACCCACTTTATTAAAATGGGTTTAAAATCTTATTTAATACAAAATACTGGTGAATCGCACATATAAAGCCAGAAATAAAGGAAATAAATGCCTATGATGGATGAATACGACTAAGCAGCACAGCACATCAACCACCCATCTAACCTAATGGACAGTCTTGCAAAGGAACTCTTTAATGAAGTGACAGTACTAGAAAACCACCAACAGTAGCATCATGAAGAAATGTTTTGTCACATTATTTAGAAAAGCTAAATGCCAAATGTTTCTCAAAACTATTTTTTGCATTTTTCTAAAAATAAATCTCTTTCATAAAACTTGACTATTAATGGATACTATAATTGACCAAGAAAAACCTATTTTATTTATAAAGCTGACTACTGATGAAGCCATATAACTTTCCAATTACATGGAAAGCACTATTTTATAATCACATGTAGCACTACTATCAATCAAACCACACTGTCAATTCCTGAACTTACTGATAAAAGTGTAGACTGCACCAGCATACTACCCAAAGTCAGCCGTGTATTATTTACTGCAGATATTTGTTACTGAAACGTTGGTTGTACTCCAGCACTACAGAGTAAAATACATAGATTTTATAAATATGACATTTTAGGAGGACAAGGGTTTAATTTGTATTTTTACTTTTGGATTTGCCTTACCTATGAAAGATTAGAAATGCAACATCTAACCATTTAACAAAAGGTAATTATAGTCTCACTGTTTGAGACTTCAATTTTCAAATTCCCCTTATATACCCTAATGATTCATTGTTGGGGGCAAGGGGGACAGACTACCATTGTTATTGTCTTTTTATAACTTCAGCTTTACCTATCACTTTCTGAAATGACAGTGTTCAGCTTTATTATTCACAAGTACTTTTAAAAAAATTTCTTAAATTATTCTAGTATTCCCTTTTCTTCACTAACACAATTTTGTGGAAAACATATTCAAATACTAAAGGGATCTATGGTTTTGAGTCAACCATTCAACAGTGGCCATAACATTCACTTCCTGATGCTCTATTATAAACTGGTTCCAGTTCTAAAATATTTCTTTTAATGAAATAATCAGAATGTCCTACAATAATCCATGCTTATAATATAGCATATTGCTATGTTAAAATACCAATTCATGTTGTACAGCATTTTTCACTAAATATACATATACTCAATTTATTAATGTTGACATTTCCTTAAAAAAATCATTCAGTACTATTTTATACATCTTCAATCGTAAGATTAACAAAAAGACAGTATGATTAAGTGACAGATCATTTTTTAACTATTTTAGATGGAGGAATAGTGTGTCTTAAAGGTTACTATTTTGTTCTATAAATCCACTGCTATTTACTTCTAGTAAAATGAAAGAGACAGAGATTTTAAGGGTAGTGTTATCAATGGAAATTAAGACAGTACTTCTCATTATAATTTCATATATCAAATATTAATAAGGAGACTCACTTGACAAAGCTCACTATAACTGGGTACTCACCCAAGATGCAATAAACAAGGCCTTTACCTTTATGAATTACTTCAAATACATTTTAAATTACAACTGGCACACACTATGTGATATTTTTAGAACACAAATTTGAATGATGCTTTATTACTTTAGCAGAAATTAAGAGTTGTAGTTTAACATAAAACAACCTATATGTAAACAAAATCTCAAAAGGCTGCAGTGCAATGAAATGATAAAGCTATAGTGAAAACTGTTTTAATTCAAATAATCCTCATAGCAACCCTATGAAGTAGGTTTGTTATCCTATTTTAGAGGTCATAAAACGGAGGCACAGAACTGTTAAATAATTTACTCAAGGTCATACATATAGTAACTGGCTGAGCTGACCTACAAAATTCTACCAAAAGAGAGTTCATCAAATTTTCACCAAAACACCTTCAGTTTTCAAAAATTCCAACAAAAACTTACAAAAGACACCATTTTTAAATTTATTTTTTACAATGTTTAAAAGGCATGCCTTTCCATAAAAAGAACTGCACATAAGTATTATTGAAAGATTATCACTGAAGTATGCTTAAATTCACAGATGACCAAAAAAGTTAGCAAACTATGACTGATTTCCAGAACCACATATCAAAGCGGCATTCCATTAAGACAGCACTTCTCAAAATGTGGGTCATGGAGTACGGAGTGAGAGTCCCTGTGCCCTTTTAGGGAGTGCACAGATTCAAAACTATTTCATGTCTTATTACCACTCAAACACAGTTATAATATTATGATCTAACTGGGCTTTTACTCTCAATATTCGTAGATGGTGCAAAAGCAACGGTGGGCAAAATACCTGGTGTTTTGGTACAAATCAAGGCACTTGTGTTCAATTTTTACCAGAAATCACTGTATTCTTCACATGCACACAATAGAAGTTTAAAAATTTCAAATATGAATACCTGGATGAAGCTGTAAAAATTATCCATTTTATTAAATTGCTATCCTTGGGTACCTATTTTAAGAGTCTCATGCTCTACCGACTGAGCTAGCCAGGCGTTTGGGTACCTGTCTATTTTAATCTATGCAACAAAAGAGGATACATACCTAAAGCACTTCTGCATTCTGAAGTAGAGTGGTTATTTCAAAAAAAAACAATTCAAGTGATTGGGTGGCAAGCTAAAAGAGACACTTTTTCTTGGAACAAGAATTTTACCTGAGACAGCACTGGACAAACTATGATTACTGACTTGTGTGTTTGGCAGACATTTTCTGATGAGAGCAATGGTTGGTATTAAGATGTGGTTTTTAATTTTGTGTAATAAAATACATTAAAATTTGAAATATTTTTGTAACTCGATAAATCAGTATTTTTCTAATGTTGGATACATGACATTACAAAATCATGCCTGGGTAATCCATTCAAAGTTCAAAGCAGACCAACAAAGTCTAATGCAAAAGAGTACTTTTAAGAGTACTGCTTGTCAAGTTTTACTATAATATCAAACAAGAAGATCCACAATTATCTGAAAAGGTTGCCAGTGTGAAGCCAGATTTTTTCAAGTACTGTAACCAAGAGCATTTTGCAACAGGTGGAATGCAGAAGCAAATACGGGAAGCCAGCCATTTTCCATAAAGCCAAACATTTAACAAATTTACAAAACAGTACAATACCTCTCTTCCTATTAAAGTTAACATTAAAGAAATGTGCAAAAATTGTAAAATAAAGCCAATCTCCCCACTACAACCCATTCTCTTTCAAATTTCTCTTTTTCAATTTGTAATATAGTTAATACTGATATATGCTAAACAAAAGCTCTTTGGGGTCTTCAATAATTTTAAATAGTGTAAAAGGATTTCCAAAGCAAAACATTTGAGAACCACTGCTCCAGTCAATATTCGTTCACGAAAATATAAAGTAGCATTCACACGAATGTAAATTAACTAACACAGTATATCCCAAAGTACAGAATTTGATGTTATTCTGTGTGGGATATGGATTTTTTTCCTTTAATACTTAGCTATCAATCTGTGAATTAAAAGATATTGTACTTTTTTAGGTAACCTAACTTAAAGGATTACATGGTACAAAATTAAGGCTAAAATAAAAAAGTATAATATGGGGACAGCCGAGTGGCTCAGTTGGTTAACAGCTCGCTCAAGAGTTTGAGCTCTGAGCAACAGCAGTTCGATTCCTGGCCTGAGCTGAGCAGCCACTGAGCTGCCAACCAGTGGCAGGATGGCTCAGCTTAAAAAAAAAAAAAGTATAATATGAATGCCTACGGTTTGGGAAACAGCGAACTAAATAAACACTGACTTAACATAGTATCAACTGGAACATTTTGCTATCAACAACAAAGTATATTCATCTAACACTTTGATAAATCTAAATTCTTTACTCTTCTTTAATTCATAAGGACACCTCATATATGTCTCTAAAAAGCTTCTCAAGATTACCTAGAGACCACAACAAGCCATTTGGGATCCATGTCTTAATTAAGAAAATGCTAGAACTCCTGAGGTAAAAATACTGATACAGAATTTAAATCTAAAAGTAATATATGAGATGTGATCAAAATATACGGTGAACATTTAAATAAAAAAACTTTTACAGTAATTTTAATCCCCCTCAAAACACTTCCCCTCACTTCGAACACACTTATCCCATCGTTCTTGCCACTTTCTGAAGCAGTTCTGGAAGTCCTCTTTCTTCTTGCACTGTCGTGGCTGCCTTGATGTCCTGAATCAATTCAAAACATTTACCTTTTATGGTCATTTTAACTTTGTGGAAGTGCCAAAAGTCACATGGTGCCAGATCCCATGAATAGGTGGATGAGGACACATCATAATGTGTTTATTTGATAAAATGCCGTACCGGATGCAATGTGTGACATGGATAAAAAATTCTGCTGTGATAAAAAAAAATATGGTGACTGCCACGGCCAAGTACCACCCAACAGAAAGGCTGGGACCTTCAATACGGGAAGCAGTGTATTGAACCTTAGTAACAGTCTATGACAAGTTTCAACTTGTTCGAGGCAGTCAGGTGTGCGCTACGGTTGACAGGTGTGTTGTAAATCATCCTCCATCATAACAATGCCCCATGTCACACATCACTTCTGGTATGGCAATTTCTGTCAAATAAAAACATTAGTGTGTCCTCATCCACCTTATTCACTGGATCTGGCACTGTGAGACTTCTGCTCTTACCCAAAGTTAAAATGACCATGAAAGGTAAACGTTTTGAATCGATTCAGTACATCGAACCAGCCACAACAGTGCAACTAAAGACATGAAAGAGGGCTTCCAGAACTGCTTCAGAAAGAAGCAAGAACAATGGGATAAGTGTGTTTGAAATGAGGGGGAGTAGTTTGAGGGGGATTAACGGCAATGTCTTTTACTATAATAAATTTTGTTTCATTTAAACGTTCACCATATTGTTTGATCACACCTTGTAATTCTACAGAAATGTGTAAGTTCTAGCAAGTAACAAGATTCAACCTTTATATCATTAAATATTCCAACTTTTTCCTAAAAATAAATGACACTTTCCACTTGGTAATGTATCTTTTTCTTCACTAGAGAAGTAAAAGAATAATAAGGTTATTAGACAGCTAGTCGCACTGTCATGGGAGAAATTAAATAGAAGCATTAGTATCCATAAATACTAGGTAACAAACACAACATATTTTGAAGAATGGACCAAAAATCAACTGCATGAATTATTAAGAAAATAGGTATAAATAAAAATATCTGAAAAAAATGGCCTCTTTGACAAGAAATTATTGACTCATTTAAAAAGTGTTAAGATATCAAAAGGTGTGCATCAACAAAGCAATCTTTTCCTAATAAAAGTAAATAAAATAACTTTTTTAAACTATAAAGAGAAATAAGACATGTTCTCATTGATACAACTCAATCATGCAAACTTTCCAATATAACCAACAGGGAATGCTTTGAAGTCTTAACATTTTTAACTGAGGCAATTAAAAACAGTAACTTCCAAAACATTTCTCTCTCTCCCTCTTCCCCTTTCCCTCCAAACCCCAGACAGAGAAGGAGGAAATATTTTCAGTAACATAAGTCAATCTTAATATATACAATCTATGGTGGTTTCTCTCAATTTGAATACATGCATGCCAAAATGTCTACACCACCAATACTGGGGAAATATCCCTCAGTTTTATAACTGTTAAAATGAAACTTTACATCCTATGTCATCAGGGAATCGCAAATTAAAAAAAGATATCACGACACCTGTATTAGAACAGCCCAAATCCTAAACACTGACAACATGAAATGCTGGCAAGGACGTGGAGCAACAGGAACTGCTGTTGGGGATGCAAGTGGTGCAGCCACTTGGGATGACAGTTTGTAGTTTCTTAGAAAACTAAACATAATCTTACCATATAATCCAGCATTCGTGCTCCTTAGTATTTACCCAAAGGAGCTGAAAACTTATGTCCTCACAAAAACCTGCCCAGGGATGTTTACAGCAGCTTTATTTATAATTGTCAAAACTAGGAAGCAACGAGACATCCTTCAGGTTACAGATAAATAAACTGTAGTACATGCACACAATGGAATAAATATTATTCAACATTAAAAATAAATGAGCTATTAAGCCATGGAAACACCCAGAGGAACCTTAAGTACATATTACTAAGAAGCCAATATCAAAATGCTTCAGATTATATGATTCCAACTATATGACTTCCTGAAAAAGGCAAAATATAGAGACAGTTAAAAAAAACAGCAGTTGCCAGGGGTTGGGGGGAGAGAGGGATGAATAGGCAGAGCACAGATGATTATAGGACAGTGAAAATACTCTGTGTGATACAACAATGGTGGATCTGTGACATTATACATTTGTCAAAACCTAGAGAACGTGGAACACCAACCGTGAATCCTAATGTAAATTATACACTTTGGGTGATGAGCATGTGCCAATTATAACAAATGTGCCACTCACTCTATGATGTAGGAATTTGATAGCAAAGGAGTCTGTGTTGGGAGGCATCTGAAAAATCTCTGTACCTTCTTCTCAATTTTGCTGTGAACTTAAAACTACTTTAAAAAATAGTTTATCTTAAAAATTTTTTTTAATGTTTTTTGAAGAATCAATTATCTTAATTTATATCACGAGTTCTAGTCATGAAATAATAAATAGCTGTTACTTGTTAAATTTCGATTCAGATAGAAGAAACAACAAATATAACTAGGAGAGGCTTATTCTTAGCTCGCTGTATTCATTAACCTAAAAGATAAGTACCTCTTAAACTAAATTCATGTAACAATGTGTTTTTAAAGCCTGGTTCAGATAATTTACTAAACATTATTTTGATGTCACGGTCAAACTCAACTAACTAATGTTGCTTTTTATAATATGCAGAGTGGCTTTCTAACGAAACATGAATTAACTGTAATAACATATAATACAGCATGCATTGAGAGGGGAATAAAGATTTGAAACAAGTTAATTTTTAAAACAAATTTATATTCAGCTGAAACTTTTATTTTTAATCTACATAACCAAGGGACATTTCCAAAATTATCATTTCTCAATTGTCATGGCAAACTCTGAAACTGATTAAGAATTATTTATTCTTCAAATTTAGTTATTTTATGCCTAACTCTTAAAGAAGTCAGCAATAATATCACAGCTATAAAACAAACACAATACTTTAAATGGTACCTTACCAAAGCGCACATAATACTAGTGGCTAATTTGCATTTCTTTATCCATAACCTTTTATCCAGTACATATCCTTATCAAGGTCAAAACAACTACCATGACTGGCCAGATTAAGGTATGAAAGATGAAACCAAAGAACAAATATAAACTTTGCAAGAAGCTATTTCAACTTGGTCCCACCAACAAAAGAAAGAAGTGGAAGAAGCAAACAAAGCATATGTGTTCCAATGCATGAAGAATTAAGTAGGTTATTTAATAGAGGAGAGTATCTTTTTCTGTTTGCAATACTAGGCACTAAGCAAATTATTTTAGTAGTCTACTGAAGCTTTGAAACTTTAACAAATTAAATATTTTTTCTAAGTAGATAACTGAAAGCAACAGATTAAATATATAGCAATTTTTCAGTTACTTAAGTGGTAACTACATAAAATTCAAAAAGTTATTTAAAAGTTACAATTATAAGAGAACTACAACAAGCATATCAACTGTTTAAAAGCAGGATGTAGAAAAAGCAATAATATGCCAAATGAATAAGTTATCTTATGAGAAACATGGTAAATTTACAACCAGAAACACAGGATTTGAATCGTGGTGCACAATATATAGTGGAGGATCTCTTAAGACAAAGCGGCAAACTTACCCACATACTTTCAATTATTTGAAATTTTAAGCAGAGCTAAATGCATTTCATCAGCAGGGCATGCTCACAAATAAACCTGAGTTCCTCCCCCTACTGCACTAGCAGTTACTTAACAATTACACATGGTTACTGGCAAACTCCTGACATTTCAGGTCATACTTCAGAGCTTCGTGCCCTCAATATGAGATACAGAAGACACTAGATACTGACTGGTCTAAAAAAAGTTTTACATAATTACCGTGTAGGACAACTCCTGTAGGAGACCTCTAAATATTACATTAATAAGTCACAAAGCAGAAGTAACAAGTACAACTGAATCTTTGCTATTAATTCCAAACTATTCAGTAATTAAAACAAAATTCCTATTATTCATATTACACATATTAGACATTTCAAAAAACGTGTTTACTTCAGTTCAATATTTCTCTTCTCCAATGACTCTCTTCCAACCCCTCAATAAAGGTAAATGTTATCTAAACGAGCTTAACATTCTGAACCAAGTAAGGTTAGAACTTACCATTTCAAATGAAAAGACATGAGAGGTGGAATAATAAACCAATCGTACCATTTAAGGAAAAAAAAAAAAAGTAAGTTCCACATTAGCACTGAGATTGCTCAATGACACCCTTGACACTCCCTAGCAGAGAATCTTTCTGTGAACTGAACTTGTCAACGGTCCCTCTCCTCATACTCTCTAGAGGCACTCTGCACCTAAAATATCAAAATCCTCAGACATGACCCTGGGCTTGATTCACCTCTGTATCCTCTACAAACGCAGCACTATGTTTTGAACACAAGAAAGCTGAACAAATTTTTCTCACTAAATGAAAACCTCCCAGTCTTCCTGTAAGTCTAACAATATGAAGAAATATTCAGTTGGGATCCACGTATTGAAATGTTAGGTATGCTGAAAACCAAGCACAAAAAATTGCTGGTTATTTGACTTCTTAAAAATTTACCCTCCTCAGGGCCGGCCGAGTGGCTCAGTTGGTTAAGAGCTCAAGAGTGTGAGCTCTGGGCAATAGCAGTTCAAGTCCCGGCCCGAGCTGAGCAGCCACTAAGCTGCCAACAGGTGGCAGGATGGCTCAGCTTAAAAAAAAAAAAAAAATTTACCCTCCTTGCAAAACAAAAAAGAGACAAAAAGAAAAAAACACAAAAAAACAAAAATTTACCCTCCATTATGTGATTCCATTATGAAGTCCACAAAAGCATCAAGTTACATCTCAATGCCACCTATGTTTCAAAACTACTGATGTTTAACATCTGACACATTTGTACTGAATAAATACTGAGGTATGGTGGCCCATAAAAAACACCGAAAACTACATGATGAGCTGCATTGGCATATGAAAAATCAGACTTCAAATATTTAATTCTCTTGGCTTGTGTCTAAGAAACTACAGTTTGACAGATTCCTGATCTGAAAAAATTCAGAGAGCTCAATTAGTAGACAACAAAGTCAGAAAATAATTAGAAAGCAATGTGATAATAATAAAAAAAAAGAATCCCATTAAAAATGATATAGGATCACAACAGCTGGGGCTTAACTAAGTAGTCAGAGTAGGTTATGTATGTGCTGAGTGTAGTCTTTCTCTGGAAGAAAAAGAGGAAAATTTTTCTGGGTTATAAGACTGTGAAAATCTAATTAAAAGGTTAAACCAAAAAGAGACATCAGTCATCTAATATAACAGAAATAATTAAGTACTATAAAGTATCTTCTGTCACTGTGTGTACAGGGTATTAGGGACTCGGTAATCATTTCCATCTGGACTTATTCAGAAGACTTTGAAATAGAAATGATAAAAGAAAAACAAAACAAAACACTACTATAATCGTAACCTATGATTAGGGTGACCATATATCCTAGTTTGCCTGAGTCAGGCCAATTTACGCCTGCTGTAAAAAAAATAACTTTAAACAGCACCCACAGTCACTTCTCTCAGTTTGAATGAAACTTTTTAAGTTCTCCCTACATGATTAGATATTTTTAAATCTACTAAATAATCCTTTTGAGAAATGATCATAGATTTCAACAGCTGTTTAAAACTGACATATCTTCAGCCCAAATAGTCAAAATCCTAAAGATCACTTCCAAGAGTATACATAAACATTACAAACATATCTTTCTTTGTTATCATGACTACAAAAGTTTAAGTTCCAATTATGTACCACTCTTAAATATTCAGAAAAGTTCGTAACTCATTATAGGAAATCAATTCAATTATTTTAATAAATAAATGAAAACATTAACAATGTAAGGTTGGTCACAACTACAGCATTATATGAGACCACTGCAATATAACTGTTTCTATTCATTTTAATTTTCACCATCATGTCTAAACCATTGGAACTGGGTTGCCATTATACCAGTAATCGGTAATAACCTGCTCAGGAGGTCACACCTAAATCTAACACCAAACCCTACAGCAAAATTCTTCAGTTATTTCCACAGGATGACGAAGAGGCTATAAAAATCCTTGTGAAATGCGTCCTTGGAACACACTTCAGGTGTTATAGAATTCCAAAAAAACAATTTTGTACTGCAACACCACCAAATCACTTCTTAAGAGCGAAATAATTTATAGAAAAAGGAGTGATGACCACGTGGAAAGCATAAAATGGCAGTCTCTCTCAAAAATTCACAAACCAATGCAGAAAATTCATTTGTACCTAATCGTTAGTGACAACTGGGATGAGTTCTCTCTGCCAGCACCTACTAATGAAATTTTGTTATTGGCTAGAGTTTCTGTTTTGAGTTTTGCACATGGTATATTAGGGGAAGTTAGGTTATAAATAAGTCAAAGGGAAATTATGAGAGAAATAATATCCACTCAAGAAGCAAAAAGAGAGATTGGCATGAAGAAGTAACTGATTAAACAACAGGCCAAATTTGGCAATACTGACAAAGAAGAAGTAATATCTGAAACAACAATGCTTTATGTCTCCAATCAAAAACCAAAGATTTGAAAACTCCAATGTCAGCTGTGAGGCAGCAACGCTTTATCAGTTCTTCCCATAGCTTTTGCTCTGACTTATAACAATTACTACCAATGAACCTTCTGGGCACTAATTTGAATTCTTCAGGAAACTTGGTTCTAGGACATGAGGTGCTCTGCTCAATAAGCCTTCTAAAAACACTGGAAAAGAACATATAAATTAATAAATTTGCATTTTAATTCACAAACTCTTTATGAGTTTGGTTAACAATAAGCCACTTTCTACAGATTCGCCCCAATTCCCAGATTAGTCCTAGATCAGAGGTCAGCAAACTTTTTTGGTGAAGGGCCAGATACTAAATATTTCAGGCTATGCAGGCCATAGAGTTTCATACAGCTGTGTCACAACTAGTCAACTCTGGCACTTGGGGGCAAAGCAGCCATAAACAAAATATAAACACAGTTGTGTTCCAATAAAACTATTCAAAAAACAGGCAGTTCAGATTTGGCCTGGCCTCCCCTAGTCTGCTGACCCCTGGTCTAGATGAAATATTGAAAAAACTAAAAATTAACACATAATTTGAGACGATACCCCTTCCATATATAGGCTGAAAGCCCAATTACAAACTGTCACACCAATTCCCACAGAGCATTATTCATAGAATGTGGTGCTATTTACACACCATGCTGAAGGCCTCTGAGCCCTCCCTTCACTCCAATTCCCCGGGTCCCATAAATATTCAACTACTACTACTATTCTCATTTCAACATATGGCCTACAGTTTTCTATCTTTGCTAATGAAAATAAACAAGCTGAAGAGCATTTAAAATTCAGATCCCATGGCTCCAACTTAGACCCACTGGATCAGAGTATTTGGTGGATTTGATCTCAGGCATTTTTCTTTTTCAAGTTCCATAGATATGCTGCAAGGGTTGAAAACTACTAGATTTAGCCAAAAATTGATTCATTTTGTGGCATGAGACTGTATTGAGGCCACAAAATCAATCAATTTGTAGGCTGAAGACCTAAGAACCCTGAATGTTTTTTAAAAGCTGAGTGTTTGTATACTAACACTGTCATAACAAAGGAACCACACCCTTAGCGTCTTGGCTACATTTCCTTAATACTTTTGGCCCATTTATTAATCCCAGGAAGCGAAATGAACACCTCTGACAGAGGAACATAACTGGGTCAAATTACTGCCTTACTATACATTTATTTTCAGGTTTATTATGCACATGTGTTCAAATATCCAGGGATATTCCCACCTATTCAAATAGAAATAAAAATTCTTCAATATCAATTCATGTGTGTATTTTGAAACAATCTGAAGGTCTATACTTTTCTTCACTAAAAATCAAACATTAGTATTTAGCACACCAGAAAAAGAAACGCCTAACAAATTAGCACCCAATCTAAGTATGTCCCAATTTTCCTAAACAATTTTCTAACTACTACAGCTAGAAGGACATTTAGATATTTTATGACACTATAATTTTCCCAAGAAAACAAAGTTTACTCTAGAAACTGCATTAAAAAAATTCTAATTAAAATCTCCACTTTATTCCACCCCAAACTGAATCCAGAAACGCTGGTACATCACAGCACTTAAACGTTTAAACTAATCTACATTTAGTGAAGCAAGCTAACATGAAAACAATCACAAGACAATTATAAAAGATGACCTTATAAATTCTTACTGTTAACAGAATAATTTCCTGTAATGCGTCCAAAAACTATAAAACTGTAATAAGAAAATTTCAACCTAGTAAATACTATCCAGAAAATGGTTCAAATACACTGTATACTACAGTAAAGATAAATCTAAATTTAATAAAGGCACAGCATAAACACATACACATCATTACGGTAGTCAAAAATACATTATACTGCAGGAGTGAAAAATAATATGTTTAACTATAATTACCAGAACTATTATCAAAGAGCTTGACTTTCTTTAAGGAGAAATAAAGTACAGGGGAAAAAAAGATAATTTCTAATTGATAAAGTGCTGACATATACTTGAAACTTTTAAAAATATATTCACATATATGTCATAAAATTATGATCAAGTTGAAGGCTAACAAAGAAAGCCTGACCAGACATGATTTATGTGTTTTCCCACATCGTTTTTGCATTCAAAAAATTATTATTCAAAGACACAAAATATGGAAATACATATTTATTTTATACTACAAAGCCCATACTATTAGTGATACTGAAATATTTCTAATAGGAAAATTAGAAAGAAATGAGGAATGACATCTTATAACAAACCAAGTAAATCTACTCTTATTACGTGGCAGGGCAAGCTGAACACTTACCATATGATTCCTCCCTTTCAATTAAACAGTGAAAAAAGAGAAAGCACATAAGAGGGCCTAATTTCAAGGTTTTTAAGAGCAAAAATAAACATTAAACTTGTTTGATAATTATGTCCAAGAATTTTCAAAAAATAAAAAATAACTGATACAACCATTGCCTCAGTATTTTTTCATTAACACAAAATAGTCAAGACCTATAAAGAGCTTTTCTTAATATTTCTTTAGTACTTGATCAGTGTATATTAAAACAAGCATCATGAATCTAGGAACCAAATAAAATTGACAACAAAATGATGAAAAACTTGTGTCTATTCATAATTTCTAATCTCAAGAAGATATAAAAATAGAACAAAGACTACATATCCCCTAAATATTTAATCTTATTGTTATCTCCTATTTTAAATATAGTTTCTCTTCAAAAAATTAAGAACACAGTAACTCTGTGGCCTAACTCTGAGTATTAATTTTTAAAAAATAATAAATCAACACTCCAGTCCAGGGTTCAGCAAATTTTTTCTGTAAAGGGTCAAAGAATAAGTATTTTAAGTTTTGGAAGTCACAAATACTCTCTGTATACTATTCTTTTTTTCCATCCATCAGTCCTTTAAAAATGTAAACATTCTTAGCTCTGCAGTAGGATGGTATGAAACTGGGCGGCAGTCTTAAACTACGGTACTTGGCAGACCTCTGCTCCAGCCAGATTAATCTTATGATGCTTCAAATATGCAACACATACTTTAACTATTTGAAAACAAAGTATCTTAATATTAAAATATATAATCATGTAAATTTTCTAACAGTATAATCTTGTGGAATAAATTATCTATTTTTGAAATGCCAATAAATCCACCATGAGTATTTATTAAATATCTAATTTGTTTATTCTCAAAGTCCACTAAATATCTGCAAACTTTTACACACCATTAATTTTAAATATATAAATGTTTTTAGATACAAAAACATACAAACTTGCAGTATTTCAATTTTAAATTGTAGCAACATTTCCAAGGTTTTTTAAAAAAAAGTAAAATTAAAACAATCTGTCCTTCATTAATTATAGTCTTATTAAATGCCACTGAGCATATAAAAAAAACTTGTATTTTTAAAAATTGTGAAATGATTTTCAAAGAATAAAGACTCTGCAATCAAATTTGTGACATAGTCAACTTAATCAACTTTAACAGAATACATTTTACTTAATTTCATTCTCGTCCCCTAAATGATTTGTAGTTAGTATTATTACAAATAGCTACACATTTGCTCCAAGAATGCAAATTTTATATCAGAAAAATATTAAGAAAGCTAATTCCACCAACTTTACTATAAGCAAGTACTTTAGTAAAACAAGTGTTCTGGTACATACAAGCGCTAGGAAGAATTTCCTAATCCACAATGGAACGAAATACAAGTTTCCCTAAGAAATATCACATGGTCTACATCTTGATTATATTTGAAGAGAAAAACACTAATAACTAGTTTTCAAAATATAGCCCTGAAAAATTTTTTTAATTCATTTCTTTTATATCATAAAATATCCTCACATTAATAAATCCAACAGATTTATGTTCAAATGTAACAACCAAAAAACCTAAAACCACAGTTTAAAAATTGTCATTTAAACAAGTGCCATGCAACCAAGGAGGAAAACAGAAATTGCAAAATTAGCTAGAAATTACTCAAAAAAATTTTATAACCTATTCAACTAATTTGGTAATAGAATTTAAAAATCAATTAAGTTAAACCTTTCTTATGACTTATAAATAACTTTTCTAATTGAATTTAAGTGGCACATAATTTTCATTCAAAAGATATTTACTTTATGGGAAGATAAGAAAAATTTCTTGTTGTTATACAAGTTAGCACTTATTTTGCTGTGTGTGTGCATTCTTCCTAATATAAGTTTAAAACTTTTCTAGGGATAGAAGAATGGGAAGAGAAGGTCAGAAGAAAAGCACCAATGACCTGAATACTTTTAGACTCGGAAAGTTATTAAAGAATCATGGCTTTTGAAGTATATAAATGTCTAGACACTATGTTATTCTGTACAGTTGAAACTAATGAAAAAAAGAATCATGGTTTTTGAACAGCTAGAGAAAAAAATACTAGTAAATATTTTTCAAAATAATGAGTTAAGCTGGCATTCATCCAAAGTGAACAATGAGACTTTCTTAGTTATCTTAAGAACTGGTGGATTTTAACATATTAGAAGTATCTTTGTTTGCCCTACCATTTTATCTCACCAAAACAAAAACCTGAGTCAGATCAAGGCTTTAGAACTAAACTCCAGCTTACCAGAAATTTAGGAATAAAGAAACTAGTTAAACATCACCACAAGAATACAATCAACAAAATTCACAGTGTGAGATACTCTATACAAAGAGACTATTTCTTAAAAAAATAAGAAAAAAATAAAAAAGGAGAGAAAACCTATGGACTAAAAGGACTGGATTTATTAGCCAATTAAAAGTAACCAATTGTAAAAATAAATAAACAAACATTTATAAGACCTGGGCAAATTGGGGCTTTTACTAGTTAATATAAAGAATTGACAATTTTTAAGATATGAAAAAGTCCTTATCTTCTAGAGATACATATTAAAATACTTATGAATAAAATCATATTAAGTCAGGGGTTTCACACAACATAATTCGGGTAAGTAGGTACACTTAAAGATGAACATCATCAGCTGTGTGCTGGTAACTGTTGAAGCTGTGTGATGAACATACTAGTCTACTTTTCTATGTCTAAGATCTTCAAAATAAAGGCTGTTAATATCAGTAAACGGTGAAAATCAGTCAAGTGGAGATAATGGATTTAGCAAAAGTTCTAATTTAGTAACAAATATTTGAAAAAGTAAAACGTAAGAAAAAGTTTAACATCCATTTCATAAAAGATGAGTATTACCTTCAGAAACTAATTTTAATTTACTACCTGAAAGGATTTTAAAAATCATTAGCTGAACATAAACAAAAATGACAAATTCAGAAAGATTTGAAAATATACTACTATATATAAAACAGTATCTAAAGAATTCTAAAAACACATTGTCCACCTGACAACAAAATAATTTTAGTTAACTAGTATTTTACTTACATTTTCTATATAATTTGGCTTAAAGCCCTCTTGCTGTCGCCTCAGTTCCTCCTGCTCTCTGTGTCGGATCATTTCTTCCTCACGTCGACGATGTTCTTCTTCATGTCTAAAGAATTTTTAAATAAAAATTTCAGCATCACTGATATGAAAGCCATAATTGGGTATTTTATTTCAGGTTAAACAAAACCATTTATACAAGTTACATTATGTCAAATTTCTCAATAATGACTGCCTTAGCAGATTTACCTTCCTCCTTTTATTTTGCTCTAAACCTTTAATCAATCAAATAAACCAAAGAAAGAAAGTAACTAGGTTAAATCAAAAAAAGTAACAACAGGTCTTTTGAGCTTTTGCTTGCCTGCTCCAAACTCTTTGGAGTGCACTTTCTCTTCTAATAATGGCCCTTGAGCCATTCTCTACTGAGGCCCCTTTCTCCACTCGGCCCACTTCTGCTTCTTTGAAATGTATTGTTTCTTCTAATAAAAGTCCTTTTCTGCAACTTAAAAAAAAAAAAAAGTAACAACATATAACCAGGATAGTTATATGCCTACAATAAAAAAATTGACAGTCCAAAAGCTCAAACATGTAGTTTATTACTTTATAAAGAGAAAATCCTGGAATCTATCATTGGCATATAGCAGAGTTCTTGACACTTAGAACCGACCTGTATGTAAGCCATTGTAAAGGACCACACTGCTCAGACAAAAATTCTATTATGTGTAGAAGAAAGTCCTAACAAATCCTCTCACCCCCATTTCATCAACCCACTGAGGAAATTCCCTGGTTCAGGTTCAGCCTACCACCTGATTTTGTCAATTAAGTTTTATAGGACAATCATTCACTTCCTTCGGGCTAGAGCAGTGCTGAATAGTTTTGACAGTGACCATTATGACCTGCTAAGCCTACAATATTTACTGCCTAACTCTTTTCCAGAAAAAATTTGTCAGCTTCTGTCCTAAAGGTATATATTCAAACATTAAGAAAAAGAAAATCATGGGCCGGCAGAGTGGCGCACTGGTTAGAGGAGTTGGCTTGGGAAGCCAGCTCTGAGCAGCAGGGCACGGGTTTGGATCCCACTTGAGGGCCAGTGACACTGCGCCCTCTACAGCTAAGATGGTGAACAGCCTGACCTGGAGCTGGGCTGCCATGAGTGGCTGGTGACAGCATAGGCTGCGGTAGGGCTGGCCGACAGCGAGCGTGAGCTGCCCGTAAGCAGCCGTCCAATGGCCGGCAAGCAACTGCCTGACCTGGGAAGAGCGCAATGATCATAATATCAACATGGGCCAGTGAAGCGACATCCTCCACAACTAGACTAAAGAACAAAAGGACAGCAACCTGTATGGTCCCCTTCCCCAATTCCCCAATGCTCTTCCCCTCCCCCAATTTAGGGGAAAAAAAGGAAAAAAAATCAACTTTGCTAAGAATTGTCACCCCAATAAACTTTAATTAAAAAAAAAAAATCAGGGGCTGATCGAGTGGCTCAGTTGGTAAAGAGCTCACTCAAGAGTGCGAGCTCTGAGCAACAACGATTCGACTCCCAGCCCGAGCTGAACAGCCACTGAATTGCCAACAGGTGGCAAGATGGCTCAACTAAAAAAACAAACAAAAAAATCAGAGGCGGCCGGTTAGCTTAGGTGGTTACAGCACAGTGCTCATAACACCAAGGTTGCCGGTTCGATCCCCACACATGGGCCACGGAGCTGTGCCCTCCACAACTAGATTGAAGGCAACTACTTGACCAGGAGCTGATGGGTCCTGAAAAAACACACTGTTCCCCAATAAAATCCTTTAAAAAAATAAAAAGAAAATCAAATTATATGTATGTGCAAAATTACTATTAAATCAGTAAGTAGTTATGTGATTAAGAGGGGGAAAACTACAAAACAATTTTGAATAGACTCATGTTATATTGGCATTTAAATAAAACTCAAATATTAATGCCTTCCACAAAAAAAAAAAAAAAAAGTAACTGAAATAGTGAAGACTATATAATGCTGATGTCCCCTCAGTAGGTCTCATTTTCCTGGTTATTCTCATAAAGCATCCTTCTACACTAACTGTAATACTCGAAATTCAAGATATTTTGCTGTTGTTCATTGCACAACATTCCTCCCAAATACAAGTCCATGAACTGAAAGAAATGGTGATATCTCCCAAAGCCAGAAGAAAAAACTCAACTGTTAGGAATTCATGTCAGATCACTGAAAGTAACAAGACAATGTTCCTAGGGGATTTCAAGGAAAATCTGGACAATTTTGAGAATTTCTGTCTACATTCCCAATATGCATATCTACTCAAATTAAATAGTTAAGCAAATTGGTCGATTGATTTCTTAGACATTAACACACTCATAAATTTTACTGTCCAAAAATACTTTCATATTCATACAATGCTGAAAATGTACATAAGTAGAGGTAAAAATTCCCTTATTCAGAAACTCTTAAGGCCGCATGTTTTGAAATTGAGCTTTTCAGATTTTAAAAAGGGTCAATATACTATTATTACATCCCCAATGGGATCTGAGACAGGACCCAATAATCAATCGCATTAATATTTCTGCAGTAAGATGAACATTCACATTCTGTGGAAATAATAACTGACATGACGACCACATAAATGCAGGTCAGGTTCTGTCATTAAACAGGCTCAAATGATACATGAAAAAGCTTTCGTTTTCAAGCATTTTGGTCTGTGAAATTGCAACAATTACCTTGTTGAGGGCCAATTTGTAGTGCATAACATAATTTTAAATGTTCAAGTCCATTTCCAGTAAACGAAATAGAGATAAACTACACAAATGTGCAAGAATGTACAATCAGATATACACTGAGACAAAAGGTAAAAGGTTAAAGAAGGACTCAATTATACATGGGGGACAATTATGGTTCCCGGATGCCAAGGAACACAATACAACTGCTACAAAGAACAGACATGAAAGAATGTCTAAGTTACAGTTGTCAGAAAAAAGGCAAGCACAAGAATGGTACTATTACTGCTTTTAAAAATCATTTCTATGAGCACAGAAGAGGGTATGAAAAAGTTTGTATCACACTGGCAATAATCTGCAGAACAGCTTTGCCCTTTTTAAAAAATTTTATACACATATATATTATGTGTATTGTGTAACATGTACCGTTATAACATTTTTAAGTCAAATAAAGTATTTTAAACAAAATGTACATTGTACTCCCATTGTTAAAGCAATTTTTTTTCTGATAAAATGTGAGGATAGATTTACAAATCAAAAGGAAAAAAATGCAGTAAAAGGGTAAAATCGCTTCATTTTCTATTTTCTCCTTCCTTTCTTTTGCCCATAAATTCCAAATTTTCTTCTTCATTTTGAACTAAGTCGTGGTTATACCACAATGACCATTTCACAATCTAAATTTAAAGACAGTATAGGGGAACATTCCGTTGTACATGCTTGCTTTTCAGTTTTTCTATTCCACAAGATGCTTTAATGATCATTTCACATTTATGTTTACTATCTCTTGAGGTCAAGGGTAACTTCCTAGGTTATATTCACAAATAGGACTAGAAAGTAAAGAAGTGTGACACATTTTAACATCCTTCATGCTACACTTAATTGGAAACCGATAAAAACCTCAATTTCACAATGCATTTTAACTTGAAGCCCACTAGCTGCTTTCAGGCCCCATATATTTTGTAGGACTTTTAAAATCCAAAAGGCTCTAAGCGCTAAGCTCCCACCTCACTCATGAGAAGAATTGTGTTGCTCTTTGTTCCTGTTCAGCACTCTGCCCTCCACATCCTTCTCAGGGCTCAGCCCACCACAGACTCTTTATGTCAAATGACATAAAAGGGGCAAAGATGGGTGGATGGATAGGTGAGTGAGTAGGAGGATGGTCAGAGAAGGAATGAAGGAATAAATGAACAAACAACAAAATGCACAACTAAGGGGTCTGTCTAGTCCAAGGGTTGGCAAACTTTTGAGACGGAAGAGCCGCCACGGGTCTTATTCAAATTTCAACAGTTTCCCCACTAACGTCCTTCTGTTCCAGGATCCTATCCAGAATCCCACAGGGCATTTAATTATTATTTCTTCTTAGTTTCCTCCAGTCTGTTAACAGCTGTTTTTCTTGGTGTTTCATGAACTCAGCACTTTGAGAGAGAATTGATTATTTTGTAGAATGTCCTTCAATTTTGGTTTGTCTTGAAGTTTTCTCACAACTAGCATGAAGTTATAAATGTTTGACAAGAAAACCATAGAAATGACATTGTATCATTCTGAAGTGCATCATATCAAGGGACTCGCCCTGTCAACGTCTTATTACAGGTGACATAAACCTTAACGCTTAGTAATGGGGTCTGCTGTCTATCTCCACATTAATTTATTTTTCCATTTGTGCCTAATACAGATTGGAGACTATGCAAATCCTGTTTCTCAAATTTTGGTGCAACAACTTTAGCACCCATCAGGAGACAATTGTCTGTAACAATTATCACTGTAGTGTTTGCCCGTTGGTGATTCTCTCTCATTCCTTTTGCATTTATTCATTGGAATTCTACTGTAAGGATGAGCTGCCCATTTTCCATTTGTTCATTAATTCATTCAATTATTTACTTCTATCAGTATGGACTCATGGAAATTTATCTTACAGATTAAAATCCAATACTATCATTTTTTATTCTGTTGATAAAATTGTTCCAACTTTGGCATTTCGGAGCTCCTTCAGCTTGGCCCCTATGTCCTTTTAACATGCTCCATCTTTTTTAGTACATTTGTACTGCATAGCACAAGCTATTCATTCTTTTTTCAATCCTGGAATTAACCTGGTTCCTTTTATTGGAGAATGGTGTTTCTAAACAAAAACCTGGGCACTACAGACATGTGTCACTGCTTCTGGGGGAGAGTGGTATAAAATATATGTAGTATGTATGAACCCACACATATACACATCTCTAGTTCTGAATCTGTCTAAATTAAATACCAGAGTTCATACTGACACAACTGATCCCAACTCAACACCACAGAATTCACTTTAATTTTAGCCTCTCTCTTTTTTTTCTCCAACAATGAGAAACCTGGGTCTACCAGAGTTTATAATGACACCACTGATCCCAACTCAACACCACAAAATTCACTTTAATTTTAGCCTTTCTCTTGTCTTTCTTTCTCCAACAATGAGAAGCCTGGGTCTCACTACTTAGATTTACTAATTTGTTCACTTTAAAAAGTATATACAGGGCTGGCCAAGTGGCGCAATGGTTAAGAACTAGCTTGGGACGCCAGAGAGCCCTTGTTCGGATCCCATATATGAGGGCCAGTGACACTGCCCTCTACCGCTAGGATGCTGAACAACAGCTCAACCTGGAGCTGGGCTGCCGTGAGTCGCCGGCGATGGCGTAGGCTGCAGCCCCGGTGGCAGAGGGTTGCCATGGGCTACCGTGTGTAGCCAGCATCCAGCGTGAGCGGCCTTCCAGAAGCCTCGACTGATCTGCCTCACCCGGGAAGAGCGCAATGATGGTGCCAACTTGGGCCAGTGAAGCAACGTCCTCCACAACTAGACTGAAGAACAAAACAACAGCAACTTGTCTGTTCCCATCCCCCCCAATTCCCCAATAAAAATCTTTAAAAAAAAAAAAGTATATACATTATTCTCAATAAAGACCTGATCAAAGAGAAAACAAAAGCATATACTACACAAATTATTGGGTCGTCGGAAAGTCATGACGTATTTTTCTGTTTTTCAACGCAAAAATGCATCATGACTTTCCTGACAACCCAACAATTTCAGAATTCCCACCCCAGATTTCTGTGAGAAAAAACTTTACTAACTAGGGGCAGCCAGGTGGCTCAGTTGGTTAGAATGCGTCCTCTTTACAACAAGGTTGCCGGTTTGTTTCCCGCGTGGGATGGTGGACTACCCCCTCCTCACGTACCCACAACTAGACTGAAAACGGCGACTGGACTTGGAGCTGAGCGGCACCCTCCACAACTAAGATTAAAGGACAACAACTTGACTTGGAGCTAGTGGATCCTGAGAAAAACACACTGTTCCCCAATAAAGTTAAATAAATAAATACATACATAAGTAAATAAATAATGTTTTAAAAAACCTTTACTAACAAGATTACAGAATTTATGTTGCTCTTTTTTGTCATTGTCCAGTCAAGATACTATTTTCTAAAGTTATTTAGGTTTCTTATTTTCTTCCCCATGTGCTTTCAGTGTGATAATATTATCCATCTGTAATATAGTTAAGTACATTTGTTATGCTTGTGCCCTATTTTGGGTTCTCCCACATTCTGTTTGGTTTTAAATATTTTTTCAGTACACAAAGGGTGGAGTACTAATTTTAAAAAGCCTAGCTCTCAAGCATAAATGTTAGGAGGACAAAGCTGGTTATAGATAGTTTTATGTTACAGGACTGGAGGTTTCCTTTTCTTAGTAAAAACAGAAGAGGCTCTAACACATTTACACATAAAAAAGGTAAGAAGCAACAAGAAAGCCACTGAAAAAAGGTCCTTCATGTAAGGAGATCATGCAGGGAGCTGCAAACAATAGTGACTCTGAGACTTTAGGATGCAATGGAATCACCTAAGGATTTATTAAAGCTCCACCCCTAGTTTCTGGGGTAGGTTTGAGACTTTCTAACAGTTCCCAGGTTAGAATGCTTATGATGCCTGTACAAATGCAACAATTTGAGAAGTAGGTTAGACTAAAATCAGAGTAGCTCCAAGACAGGAACACATATACACTGGCAAACCAGGTACAAAATTGGAAAAAATAAATTAAACTAGACTGAACACTACCTATTCCCAGACTGTGAAGACACTTCACACTCATTGGTTTTTTGCTTTCTTATTTTTTTATTTCCCATGAGCACCTTACTGCCTATCGCAAGCACTTACTACTTTTACAACACTTTCGAAAACAAAATTTTAACTTGCTTTAATCTATCATAATTTTGTTTATAACATTCCCTAATTATGTTTATTATATTTTAGTATTAACTATTACGTTTTTGAAAATGTTAAGAGTAACATTTATCTCATTGTATGTCACAAATATTGCAGGTACAAGGAGAGCTGTTAATTTTTGTTTATCTATCTTGGATCAACAACTCTCCCAAATTTCCTTACTTAACCTAAAACATTTTAAGTTGAACCATCTTAAAATTATCTTTAAACCATCCCAGTTATCTATTATATACTCAAAATTTAAATGCCCAACCCTTTTCACAATGGATTCCACTTCCAAAAACCTTTTCTAAACAAATTATCAGAAGCATAAAAATGTATAAAGGCCTTCATAGTAGTGTTATACACAGAAAAAATATATAACTAACAGCAATTCAAATACAACCATCTCGGGAAAAATGGCCTGGTAAATCACAGTGCCTTCTTACAAAAAATTACATGGAATAAAATCTAAGCTCGTTATATAAGTTCACAATGTATGCAAAGTGTCCATAACCAGCTAAAAAGTCGTAAGAATGACGAAGAATTATGCTATCTTGTCAAGTATTTCCCTAATTCAAAAATGGACTTTTTTTCCAAATTGTACAACTTGTTCATAATGGGCAGAATGGAGTTCTAGTAATAACACATGAGAACTATGAGTGCTCACATATGTTACAATGATGTTCTTTTACCTCAGTTGTATTTGCTTCCGTTTCTGCAGCTCTTGGTTTCTGAGTTCTTCCAAGCGCCTGAGTTCTTCCTGACGCCTCATTAAGTCTATAAAATATTGATTACATATAATATTTTTAGCTTCCCCTTGTATGTTTTTATATAGATAAGCATACAGATTCTCTATTACAGCAATATATTAAGTAACGTAGTCATACTCATGTAATAAAGATTATAATCTGTGCAATTAACCAAGTTAACCTCCTTTCTGGGCCTATTTCTTCATGTGTATGAAGAGAAAAATAAAATTTATCCTTTTGTTCTGAAATTAAAATACTTTTTTTTTAACATAGGGCCTAGAACATACTAAAAACAGAATCAACAGCAGCTACATTTTCACTTACTTTTTTTTATACAAATGAGAATTTTTTCAGCAGTAAGTGCAAAGCCCAAAAAGACACCTTGGGAGACATCAGAGGGCACAAAAGAACCAGACCAAACAGTAGGAGTAGTGAGGTAGGACACTGCATTCAGCCCAAAGAACCTCCCTCCCATAAACATCAGCATAGATGACTCCACTGTGCGACCAACAGTGCGAGCCACACAACTATCACATAGTTAACTTCAGCAAGAGAAACCTTGTGAAACCAACAATATATAATCTACTTATATTCCTAAGAGGAAATTCTTCAATTAGCCAAAGTATGGAAAATGTCCTACTATCATTAATTGTCCAAGAAAGTCAATCAGGTATATCCTGTAACAATTTTACCAGTTTTGCAGGTTAGCTGCTCTTAACAGAGAGTACCCATTATGTAAAATTATAAGTGTAAAAATATGTATATTTCTTTAATGAAACTAAATAGGAGCCCTATCAACTTAAAACAAAACTACCATTTTACATTTACTACATTATTTCTTTTAAGTTGTTAGTATCCAAAGTTCCCGAAAGCTCACTGAAGTGTATGTATCTGTACAATACCATAATACTATCCTTCTGGAGGGAAAAAATGAAAAAACTATATATAACTAGATATGTTTTTATCCTTTGATACAATAAACCAGTCATAGGAATTTTTCTTAAAAATATAATCCAAAGGTATCCATAAACATGAAGACATTAGCTGCAGCACTTATTACTAGACCTAATAACATTTTTAAATGCTTACCAAATATAATGATAAAAGAACAAAAAATTTTATCTATACTGTAATTACAATATATCATAACTATAGGTACACATCAACAGGAAACAGAGGGAGATACACAAATTTAAAGTTTGATTTACTACACTATAAGAAAGCGTTTTCTCAATTTAATATCCTTCAAGTCATGAAAACTGAATGTATGCTGTGATCTAACAAGTCCACTTTCTAGAAATACAAGAATCGATTCAACAGACTGAAAGTTGGTTAAGAGCATGAGCTCTGAGCAACAGGGTCACCAGTTCAATTCCCACATGGGCCAGTGAGCTGCACCGGAGCTGAGCTGCCACCGAGCTGCCAACAGGTGGCAGGATGGCTCAGCTGGTGAGATCACATGCTCCTAACAACAAGGATGCCTGTTCAACTGCCACACAGGATGGTGGGCTATACCCACCTGCAACTAAGGCACCTTAAGCTGAGCTGCCCTGAGCTGCCAACAGGCAGCCCAGATGGCAACTGGACTTGGGGCTGAGCTAGCTGCGCCCTGCACAACTAAGAATGAAGGACAACAACTTGGCTGTTCCCCTTCCCCAATTCCCCAATATAAAAAAAGGAAGATAGGGCCGGCCGAGTGGCGCGATGGTTAAGAACTGGCTTGGAATGCCAGAGGGCCCCGGTTCGGATCCCACATATGAGGGCCAGTGACACTGCCCTCCACAGCTAGGATGCTGAACAACAGCTCGACCTGGAGCTGGGCTGCCGTGAGTCGCCGGCGACGGCGTAGGCTGCAGCCCCTGTGGCAGTGGGTTGCCATGGGCTACCGTGTGTAGCCAGCAGCCAGCGTGAGCGGCCAGCCAGAGCCGGTGACTGATCTGCCTCGCCCGGGAAGAGCGCAATAATGGTGCCAACTTGGGCCAGTGAAGCAACGTCCTCCACAACTAGACTGAAGAACAAAAGGACAGCAACTTGTCTGTTCCCCTTCCCCCAATTCCCCAGCACTGTTCCCATCCCCCCAATTCCCCAAAAAAAAAAAAAAAAAAAGCTAATGGAAAATAACTTTGCAAAATTACTCTGCTTTAAAGACCAAATGCCCTTAGGGAGAAAGCAAAGTTTACTGAGCACTCTGAGGCCCAAAAAGATGTTCTTCATCATCACTATATCCTCAGTACCTCAGACAGTATCTCCTACAACTAACATTAAATCGGTCCTGAAGCAATGACTGTTATACTACTGTTTGTCAGTAGCAGCAACAAATATCTTTGAATGCTTTCACTTCTAATCAATGTTATTTCCTAACCATGGCATGACTGTAGATAATGGGGAAATAAAGTGCCTGGCAGGCAATGAGCAGAGAACAATTCATACTGGAAAGAAGTGCGAGAGCAATCATGGGGCCCAGGAAACTGAAATGTTTTAAATTTCCCAACTGGTTCTAGTGTGTAAGCAAATTTTAAAACCACCAGACTGGATAAACTTGAAGCTCTCTCTTCCAGCTCTAAGCAGCCACTGATTCTTGACTTTATCTTAGATAACAATTTTCAAATTTTCTGCGCGACTATCTTTAAAAATACTACATGATATGAATGAGTTCAGTTTTATTAGAAGAGTAAACTTACAGAACTGCTAGGTTTAGGGTCCAAATAAACCAAAACTGTTATGACTAGTTTCTACTGTTCGTTGAACTGGATTTTGTTTTAACTTATTTGACACCAGCACAGTAGTTATTCAGTGACTTGATCATAATCGCTCAATAAGCATTTACTGAATAGGGGGAGAAAAATGAGATTTTGTTCTAAAGGACAGGGGGGAAAAAATGAGATTTTGTTCTAAAGGAAGTAATAATCTACCAAAAGGATTTAGAGATTGAATGATGATCAAATTTTTACCTTTCAAAGAACTACTGGCTCTAACATAAAGAATGGTTTAGAGAAAGATGGCAGGAAATCCAATAAGTAGGCTACTGCAGAAATCCAGACAGGCATCTGTGGTGCCTTGATGTCTGGGGCAGCCAAGAGAAGGTAGATCAACCTTTACTAAAAGGCTTTATTAGAAAAACAAAAACAAAAAAGTTAAGAGTAAAATGATACAAAGAAATTAGGTGCTTTATTTAAGAAATACAAAACTAGTAAACTATATAAATGTCCAACCACTATGCAGTACACCTGAAACTAATATAAAATAATACTGAATGTCACCTGTTAAGTAAAAAATTTTAAAATGGGGGGGCAGGGGGAGCGGGGCTGACTGCGTGGCACGTTGGTTAAGAGCTGGCTTAGGACGCCAGCTCTGAGCAGCAGGGCCTTGGTTCGGATCCCAAATGAGGGCCAGTGACACTACCCTCTACAGCTAAGATGGTGAACAACAACTCGACCTGAAGCTGGGCTGCCGTGAGTCACCGGCGACTGCGTACGCTGCAGCCCCTGCTGAAGTGTGCTGCCGTAAGCTACCGTGAGTGGCCGGCAACCAGCGTGAGTGGCCGGCAGCCAGTGTGAGCTGCCAAGAGCCGCTGTGAGTGGCCGTCCAGAGGCCGGCGACCAACCTGCCTCACCTGGGAAGAGCACAATGATAATACCAACATGGGCCAGTGAAGCAACATCCTCTACAACTAGACTGAAGAACAAAAGGACAGCAACTTGTCTCTTCCCCTTCCCCTGATTCCCCAGCGCTGTTCCCCTCCCTCAATTCCCCAATAAAATCTTTAAATTAAAAAAAAAAAAACTAGGGGGCAAGGTGAAGAGGAATGAGAGGTCCCAATTTCCAGGTATAAAACAAGTACATCATGGGGTGTAATGTATAGCATAGAAAATATAGTCGGTAATATTGTGATAGCGTGGAACTGTATCAGATGGCTGTTGGACTTATCATGGTTATCACTTCTTTAGGTATGTAAATGTTCAATAACTATGGTGTATACCTGAAACTAATACAATATTTTATGTTCGCTATATTTTAATAAAAATCTTTAACAATACAAAACAATTTCAAAAAGAAATACAAATTATTACAGATAGTGGAAAAAATGAGTGATATAAAGAACTAGGAAAAATTATTTGGAGAATTAAAGAACAGAACAAAAAGAGAAATAATAAAGTCAGGAAATTAAAAAAAAAAAACCTAGAAAGAGAAAAAGAGACAAGAAATGAGCTTCTGAAATTTAAATATCTTGACATGTTAATAGGTATTTGCTCAGTAAATATGAGAGTAAACTATCACCCTTTATGACTATTCTTAGGAATTCAGTTAGCTCAGTCTCAAATGTCTAACATGTTCTTGCCAATTACTAAGAATTTAGTCTCCCCGAATCCCATATCCACCAGCACACCAAGAATCTTTTTTATCTCTGCCAAAGGATATCCATTTGTAATCTTCTGACATGTAATAATAATCTTAAACAGCCAGCATTTGTCCTAATTCTTTCCACCAAACAAAATCTTGATATGAGACTTCAAGCCCTATCTACATAGCAAGAATTACCCATCGCACTTCTCTTTTTTTGCCAGCAGAATCATGTATTTTGCTACTGGCAAAATTTAACAACCTTAATTACCTCCAACAACACTACTTAATGTAGGTAAAACTGATTTTAAGTACTGTTTTAAAGGAAGCTCTCTTGGAAAAGGGAGGTTTTTGTTCTAATATGCTGAGTTCCAACTGTCTCTCGAGACTCCTAATTGGCAACTTAAACAGTAACAGATACCAATGGGAAATATAAATGAACCTCAAGAAAAAAATCAGAACATCTACATGAAAACCCATTTTTACCTTGCCTCATTAGCATTAACTGGTGTTCATGCCTGGCTGCTTCCATTTCTGCCTCCAGTTTCTCTTTGGCTTCTCTGATGTTTCTATCAACCTGCTCACGCTGCTGCTTTTCCATTTCGTCAAGAGCCTTCCATCGAGATGCGTACTCAAATTCAAATGTCCCAGGCTGAGCAAAACGTGGTGGCTGCTCTCTTTCCCTAAGTTTACATTTAAAAAGATACAGAAATGTATGTTTAAAAGGTAAAATAACAAAGCTAACAAGAACTACCATTTACTGAGCACTTACAATGTTCACGGTACTGTGCCAGGCAAGTGCTCTACAGGAATTCCTCATGGCAACATTGTGATGCAGGTTGTAACAAGCTTGAGTTTGAGAAACGGCCCAAGGATGCCCAACTAAGAAGTAATGGTGCCAGGATTCAAACCCAGGCAATCGGATGCTATAACCTGTACTTCCCTAATTATCACCTCCAATAAGGCCTTTCTGTAATTCATTCAACAAACAATTTTACATACAACAGTCTGCAACTGAATCAAAGGTGCACTAAGCTAACTGTCTGAAATCAGATTTTTTTTCTAATAGTAACTTTTAGGGATACTAAAAGCAGATATAATTTATTAAATGCTATGTGCCAAGCTAACTGGCTAGGCCAAAAACTAAAGGACTTAAAAAAATAATCAAAATAAAAAATAAACAAAGGCCTAATTTACCACAATTGTAGTTATTTGTTGAATACTTGTTTCTCTTGCTAGACTGTAAACTTGGTAGGGACATGTAATGTCTGTTACTGCTATCCTTCAAGTACCTATATAGTACTTGGCACACTGTATAAATTGAATTTTTCTTGAACAAATGAAAAACGATGAGCAAACAAATGACCAAAATTTTTTTGAAAAACGAAGACCAATAAATATATTTGAAATTCAAAGAAATTCTTCAATTACATTTGCCTATCATAGCTTCTACTAAAAAGTACTGATAACACTATCCCCACTCCACCAATAAAAGCATAGATGCCTTGCATTCATAAATTTTAACTTTTAGGGTTGGCCGAGTGGCACGTTGTTTAAGAGTTGGCTTGGGACGCCAGCTCTGAGGAGCAGGGCCCCGGTTCAGATCCCACATGAGGGCCAGTGATGCTGCGCCCTATACAGCGAAGATGGTGAACAACTCGACCTAGAGCTGGGCTGCCACGAGTTGCCGGCGACAATGTAGGCTGCAGCCCCTGCTGCAGTGGGCTGCCATGAGCTACCATGAGTGGCTGGCAGCTAGCACAAGCTGCTGTGAGCCACCATGAGCGGCTGTCCAATGGCCGGTGAGTGACTGCCTCATTCGGGAAGAGCACAATGATAATGCCAACATGGGCCAGTGAAGCAATGTCCTCCACAAGTAGACAGGAGAACAAAAGGAGAGCAACTTGTCTGTTCCCCTCCCCCAATTCCCCAATAAAATCTTAAAAAAAAAAAATTTAATGTTTATTTCAGGGTGGGGAGGGGAAGATGAATGGGGGGACAAATTTGGGAGATAAACAAAAGGCTGTCAGCCAGCGGGGAAGACGTGCTTGTATCAAGAAAGAGCTTCAAATATCTCCAGAGGTATTTAAGGAAAATCACAAAATTAACCATGATCTAGACCGTCTATCCCTAAAAAAAGACTTGGATTTTCGTTTTTTTAAGCATTGAGTAGGAAAGGGAAAGGAATGGAGGGGATCCATCACCCACTAATTTTTCTGAAAGAACTGTTTTAGTCATTCCTATGTCAGGCATTAACTATAATATAAAAATTCTTCTTTTTCTCCCAAAGGAAACTTTGAAAATATGGATTTGGGGAGTTAGAAATGAATTTGAATTGTGGCTCTTATGTTTTGTGAACATTTCCTTCTGAGCATAACTCTTTAGTAGTAAAATTGGGAATACAACGGTATCTTACAAGGTTTGCTGGGATAATTAAACAAATTAATCATTCTATAAACAAATATTATCTATACATTCAATTTCTTGTAACACCCTAATAATTCCAGTTCTCTAATTCCTAAATCCAAAAGTATACTCTATTTCACATTTGTAATGATTAGCTATAACCAGAAAAAAGGGTCAACAGAATAGGAAATCAGTCTTTGAAAAATAGCAGAAAGAGATTAAAATGGTTATGAATCACAACTGATTACTACTGACACTTCTTCACTGTACTGATTTCCTCCCTCGCTTCCAGGACACGCTCTGCTGGCTGACCCTTACAGAAATGACTGCTCTCAGTCTTTGCCTGATTCCTCCTGATCTTCCCAACCTCTATGAAGCGGAGTACTCCAGGGTTCACCCTTTTGACATGATTTTCTATCACATGAGGTAAGTCTAGCCCAGACAGCTCATCTAAAATCAGATGAAACTCCCAACTACTGATTTAACATCTCCACCTAGATGTTCAAAAGCCATCTCAAGCCTAACCTTGTCCAAAACAGAGTTCCCGATCTTCCTACCCCAATCTGCTCCTCCTACAGAATTCTCCCAGTCATCAGCAACTTACATACTTCCAGTTACTTAAGCCAAAAACTTTGTAATCAACCTTTTAACTCTTTCCCCCATATGACCATAATACATCAGCAAAATCCAAAGTCTATTTTCAAACTATATCCAGAATCTGACCACTTCTGACCATCGCCATTGTGACTACCACTCCATGTCAGCAGGCTCCTAAACTTATCTCCCCAATTCCACCCTTAGCTCTTTATAATCTACCCTTAAAACAGAGCCAGAAAGCCCCTGTTAAACTTAAGTCACTACTCTGGTTCTTCCTTTCTCATCAAATACAATACAAAAGCCCAAGTCAGCTTAACAGCCTACAATGCCTAACATCCTGCACTCCCTACTCCCCCTCACCCCTCAGTGCATCCCATCTCTGCCTCACCCACTATTCCCCTTCACTCACTATGCTCCAGCTAAGCCAGCCTCATTACTGTTACTGGAAAATGCAGGACAGAGTCCTCCTCCCTCAGAGCCTTTACAGTTACTAGTTCCTTTGCTGAGATCACTGTTCTCTACTCCATCCCCTTCTGACAGCTACATGGCTAGCTTTCTCCTCCTACTTCAAACTGTTCATCAAATGTCAACCTCTCAGGTAGGTTTTCCTAACCCTCTGTATGAAAGAGTCGCACTTCACTGCTCCCCAGCACCCACTTTCCCCAGTCTTTACACCATATTTTATTGTTTGCCCAACTTATCACCCCCACAATTTCTAGTCAGTTTTGTTTCACTGATACATCTCCAGAACCAGGAACACAGCAAGCACTCCAATTTGTCATTTGAAACAACTATAAGGAAAAACATTCAACTGCACTAAAATCCAAGAATGCTAATTAAAAAAACATGAATAAAATACCACTTTGAACACAGACTGCCAAACCTTAAAATCACAATATCCAGGGCCAGCCAAGTGGCGCACTGGTTAGGAGTTGGCTTGGGACGCTAGCTCTGAGCAGCAGGGCCCCGGTTCGGATCCCACACTAGGGCCAGTGACACTGCGCCCTCTACAGCTAAGATGGTAAACAACAGCTCGACCTGGAGCTGGGCTGCCGTGAGTCACCAGGGACAGGCGTAGGCTGCAGTGAAGCTGCAGTGGGCTGCCATAAGCTACCATGTGTGGCTGGCAGCTAATGTGAGCAGCCAGCAGCCAGCGTGACCTGCCAAGAGCTGCTATGAGCAGCCGTCCAATGGCCGGCGACCAATCTGCCTCACCTGGGAAGAACGCAATGATAATACCAACATGGGCCAGTGAAGCAAAATCCTCCACTTCTAGACTGAAGAACAAAAAGGAAAGCAATTTCTCTGTTCCCTTCCCCCCGATTCCCCAATAAAATCTTTCAAAAAATAAAAAAAATCACAACATCCACTTTTTTGTCAGGATGAAGAAAACTACTTTTATACATACTCTAATGAGTATAAATTGGTATATTATTTCTGGAGAACCATTTCCAGTATGAATCAACTTTAAATAGGCATGTCCTGTGATCTAAGCCTTTATACCTCAGTTTAGTAGTTTTTTTAAACAGTACTTCTCACTACTTAATACATGTTTTCAAATCTTTGGTTTATTCTTTTTACATCTCCATTACCAGAAAGGTAAGCATGAGGACAGAAACAATTCAAAGTTGCATTGGTAGCACCGAGAACAGTGCCAGGCACAAAAACATTCCAGTATTTGTTTAACTTATGCATGCAAATATGTTACAGTTTTATTTATTTAATAAACAAGTGACAGGTTGAAAACAACACAATGTATTCAGGTAACACATAAAAATTTTTCTGTCATACTGCATGAAAACCATTTGGTAAAAAAATAATATACAACTTGTTGAAAATAGGCTATTTTTCTTTTTATCTCTAGACTTCTTACCCTGTGCCAAGTTATTTACCTAGGACGTCCTCCACCCTCCCTCCCAAAAAAGTCTCCTTTGAACCTATACCTGAAGCATACTAATTAAATAATTTCATGATTATCTAGATTTCATTGTTTCTCTGGCATAAATATTATTCCTACCTACCTATCCCTGCCGTATTTATAAAACTAGAGACTTTTCTAAGTTTATATTTTAGTCATATACAAAAGAAAACTAACATTCCATGTAAACCAGGCCAATAGAACACCATATAATCCAACAATACTTGAAAACAAATGTAATAAATACCCGATAGCATAAACATCTCAAATATCTTTATTAATAAACTCTTACTTATGATATTGTTGAGTTTTCTGCATTAGCTTCTCTGGCAAGCCATCTTCATCATCAAACTGCTCCATAGGCTCTACAATGACTGGACGTGGGGTCCTGGATAGGTAAAAAGCATTAATAAGAATTAATAATGTCTAGAATTATCATCCTCCTAGAAATATTTTATAATTCCAAGGTACACACTTGGAAAATGTCTCTCAAGAAAAATATCTCAGTTATCATAAATACTCATAAAATCCATTTGCTGCACCAGACACAGGTGAACATCAAAGTCAGACAAAGATGAATGCTTATTTTTAGAGCACAGAGTCCAAGATGACAGAAAAGTAAACCAGTAACTATGAACCTGTGTAACCAGTGCAGTTAACTTCTACAAAGTATGATGAAAAAGAATGAGTACTTATCTCATGTTTTATGTATGTGGTGTCAAGTCCCTATGTTCCATGCCTCAATCTCCCAACTCCATCCACCTCCCAGCCTCTCTGTGGCTTACCAGTCTTGTTCAGTAGTCTTTCTAAAGCCTAAAATGAGGCCTAAAAGATACCAGCCAAGCAAAAGGGAAGGAGGGTGAGTCGGAAGAAATAACATATTCCAGGAGGAAGTTGAGGGAAGAGGGAGACAAGAATGGACGATGAAAGATACGACTTGGAAACCCTCCTTCTATTGTCCTAAGTAAAATAGGAGGAAGGGAAAGCTCAATGGGGAAAGACAAAAAAGGAGAATAAGTGCAGTGGACGATATACTGATACTACGTTTTTCCTTGCTATCTGTCTCTCATCAATCATGCTAGCAATAGTGAAATCTACTTATACTGCCTTCTGAACAGGGATGCTTGAGAGATAAACAAATCACTGTTAATCTTTGAAATGTTAACAGAAGAGCTAGAGAAGCAAAGGGGCTTTCTGGATTCCAAAAGCATCCCTTTACAAATCAATAAAGATCCAGAGGTTAAAAGACTTTAAATCCTAAACTGTAGGGAAAGATATAAAACGATCATTTAGAAACAATTCCTGGGCTACTGGAGACATTTTAGAGGGAGAATTAAAAGCAGATGTCAAATACTTTGGGGAGATAGAGACAATGAAATTATAGCAACCTCATGTAAATTGAGTGGGAACCCAAATGAAAAGGGCCTCCACTTCCAGGGTGAGACCTCATACCCAACATGTAAGAATGAAGAAATGAGTAAACACAATCTCACTGAGTACATGCACCCAAATGAGGTATGAGAAACCTGAAAGGTCCTGAGCCCATCCAACTGATGAGAGGATGTGGTACATACTTCCAAGAGGACCCAAACGGGCCCGGGGACAAAATGAAGATGATGCACCACTTAGCCAATGGAAGCCATGGCAGGACCACAAACATTATAATAGTAATAGGGCCAATTAAGAGCAACACCTGTGGGCCGGCAGAGTGGCTCAGTTGGTTAAGAGCTCACTCAAGAGTTTGAGCTCTGAGCAACAGCAGTTCGAGTCCTGACCCGAGCTGAGCAGCCGCTGAGCTGCCAACAGGTAGAAGGATGGCTCAGCTAAAAAAAAAAAAAGAGCAACACCTGAGCAGAGACCAACAAAGACAGAAACTTCAATACCACGTGGCCACCACCACTCAAGAGAAAAATCAGAAACGGAAACTCAAGAAGGAAAATGTACTAAGCAGATCACCTGTCACTCAGAACATGATAATTATTGGAACTGACAAGATTAATTTGATGAAGTCAGGGAATGGTGAACAAAATTAGAGAACACAATGACTACTACACTATCAATGTCGAATGTCGTTAAATATAGAATTTTAATTTTCAACATGTGAACATGGCCCATAGACACTCTTATACACTAGGGGTCGGACAGGGTACAGCCCTCTGAGAGAGAACTTGACCAATACATACAAATGTTATACATTTACTATACCTTATTCCTGCAATTCTATTTCCAAAGCAAAAAATAAGTAATGAGGAAATATCAGTCTCAACTACATTCACATTACATAATACTACAAAAAAAAAATGTGTGGTTTACAGGGATGTCCTTGAGAGACTCGGTCTTATTTTTTCTTGACTGAGATAAGTGCTAAAATGTGAACATTTATGTTTTCATTGTATGGGTCACTCCCTATAGAAGCTCCCTTTGTCCATTATCTTAGCCCTCTTGTTTATTTCACTTTGATCTTTACGTGTCAACAAGTTTTTTTTACAAACCTAACTTAAATTTATAGGTGTAATTACTAAATTTACTTTTTTTACAAATGTAGGTAAATATTATATACAAAAAAAATATCAAAAGGAAACAAATCAAAATGGTCAACCATAATGTTAAATCTGGTTATCATCTGTGGGTTGTTGTTTTTTTTCACCTTGTCCATGAATTAATCATTAGTTTTGTTGTAAAATTGATAAGCATTACATTGCAAGAAAACTTTAAACAACATAGTAAATTTTAAAGAAGTTCCATGAAATCCCATCACTTGGAGAGGACCTCTAATCAAGTTTCATAAACATCTCTTCAGATTTTCCTTTCTGCTAGATATACTTTTCTGTAGAATCGCCTATACATGCTTTCTTCAGAAATCCTGTATGACAATATAAAATGGTACCATACAGATGTATGTATCATAATTCTTTAACCATACCAATTGGTGTACATTTAACATTTCCATGTTTTTTCTGTAATGATATCTCATATGATCAACACATTTGTGACTGATTCCTCACTTTTTCAAATCTTTTTAGAACTGTGAGAATAAGGTAGAATATACAGTACTAAACAAATGGTGACTTGAAAGATGATGCAACATTTTGTGCATGCAATTAAAAAAAAGGATTATGTAATAACAATTTGTTTCACTACTAAATCATCATTACAGACATACCACTTTGTGGGGTTTTTTTCATTTGTCTTTTTTTAACATATTTGAGAATTCAAGAGTAATGATAAAATAATTTCTAGGATGATGAAATGTCTTATGGTAGAGGGAAAATAAAAATCACTAGGACCTGATAATGTTATCTTAGACTAATAAAATGATCCTATGGCCCCACATGTTAATTTTAAGAAAATCAAATAAGTTTATTCTATTTTTTAAATTTTCTTTTTGTTCTTTTGAAGACATCTAGAAATAAGTACTAAAATATCAATCCTTACAAATAATTAGGACTGATCAAAAAAGAAAGTAAAGGGCCAGCTGAGTGGCGCGTTGGTTAAGAGCTGGCTTGGGACGCCAGCTCTGAGCAGTAGGGCCCTGTTTCGGATTCCATATGAGGGCCAGTGATACTGCCCTCTACAGCTAAGATGGTGAGCTGAGCAGCTCGACCTGGAGCTGGGTTGCCTTGAGTCGCAGGCAAGCGCGTAGGCTGCCATAAGCTACCGTGTGTGGCCAGCAGCAAAAGGACAGCAACTTGTCTGTTCCCCTTCCCTCGATTCCCCAGCACTGTTTCCCTCTCCCAATTCCCCAATAAAATCTTTAAAAAAAAAAAAAAAAGAAAGTAAAAACCTAAAATTGGACCCAGTTGACACTAATGATATACCAAAGGTCAAGTGTGCTTTCCTGGAAAGGTACTTAGCAATATGTACTTCCACCACTAGTAGGTATGTATAGAAAACTTTTTGTGTTTCCAATATATAAACAAAAGAAATATTACATTTTTGTTTTTTATTAAAGAATGTTTTTTTTCTGAATATAAAAGTAACCCCATTTAATGGACAGGTATGTGTTGAAGCAAACAAAATGTTGGAAAAACTAATCCCTTTTAAGCATGAGTATAAAATAGGAAAAGCATGAAAAATTATTAATGGAACAACCGCTTGCGTGCAGAAGAGTTAACAAAGCAAGCCTGAAACTGCTATCCCATCACCCTAACTGATAAGGCTGGTTTTCTGTGCCAAAACTGTCCAATTGGTTTATGTTGAGCATAAACCTTCTAAGTTTGTTTCCTTCTAGGAGTCTGAAATTTTGATATTTACCAGATATAAGGGAACTCACAAAACTGACACTCCACCCTCCACCTCCACCCCCACATTCGTAGGGTCAGTTCAAGTTCTCCTAGTAGTTTAAACACTTCATTGTGTTAGCTCAACTAACTGCTGGAGGAGTTAAGACCATCCCTCAACGGAAGGACTTAGAAGCTTACACCTAGTTTCTTCCAGACTTCATCCCACGTGCATTTTTCCTTTGCTGATTTTGCTCTGTATTCTTTCACTGTAATAAATCTTGATTGTTAGGCTATATGCTGAGGCCTGAGGCCTTCTAGTGAACACCAAACCCAGAGATGGTCTTGGAGATCCCCGAGATACATCTGTAAGCACACTACAATCAAATATAACTTCTGCTAACATATTCACATTTTTTATTTCCAGTCCAGTCTTTTTTCTAATCAGTTTACAAACACAAATTTGGATCACAGTATACATCTAGTTTGTGTCCTTTCTCTTCTTACTTGCTAAATTAATGTTTTATTAATAGACGAAAAAAAGTTTTAGAGCAGTTGTTAGATAGCATATGTGCATAGCTGAATGCTATGCCATAAACAAATGTTACGTTCATAATTTTATTTCTGTTTGTATTTGAGACATAATTCACATACCATAAAATTCACCCCTTTAAAGTATACAGTTCAGTGGTTTTTAGTATGTGCAACCATCACCATAATCTAATCCCAGATATTTTCATCACCCTAAAAGGAAACCCCAAGCTCATTAGTCATCAACTCCCCATTCCCCTTCCCCTGAGCCTCCGGCAACTACTAGTCACTATAATATATACTACCTTTAAAAACATTCTTTGCATAAGTGTTGCATTTCCAGTGTCATAAATTTTTTTTTCTTTTAAAATTTTTATTGGGGAATTAGGGAAAGGGAACAGTATTGGGAAATCGGGGAAAAGGAACAGTCAAGTTGTTGTCCTTCAATCTTAAATGTGGAGGGCGCGGCGCAGCTAGCTCAGTTCCAAGTCCAGCTGCCATCCGGCCACCTGTTGGAAGCTCGTGGCCACTCAGCTCAAGGTGCTGTATTCAATCTTGGGGGAGGGGGAAGGCCCTGCAGCCCACCATCCCATGCAGGAGTCGAACCGACAACCTTTTTGTTAGGAGCACATGGTCTCACCAGCTGAGCAATCCTGCCAACTGCTGGCAGCTCAGCTCAGGCGCAGCTCACTGGCCCATGTGGGAATCAAACCGGCGACCCTGTTGCTCAGAGCTTGCATTCTTAACCAACTGAGCCACTTGGCCGGCCCCTCAAAAGTAAGATTTTTCATTTTCCTTTTTTCCCCATTTTTCTGCTTCTCATCACTTCAAAACAGCATAAATATGTAGTTTACACATATTTTTGCATAGTATGTTAATCATTATATATACTGTACAAGGCTATTTTACCTAAAACATGTACAGTATACAGTATTTTATGACAACTTTAAGGTATTTTCAAGAGAAATTTTGATTACACAAGGTGTCTACAGTTAGAAACTCAATCCCTATGATACCATTCCTATAAATCACTTGTATTATCTCAGATATCTGAGATTCAGTCAGTCCACCAATAAATATTTGATTACCCAATATATACCAAGACTGTACTTGAGGCTAGTTATACAAGGGTAAACAAAATAATCCCTAAAGTCTTTAAGACCAAAAAGAAGTAAATAATCACTTTAAGAGATATCAGAAAGAATAACAGAGGGAGCCCATTTTAGATAAGTCAGGAAAATCCTCTCCATGAAGTGACATTTCACCTGAGACCCACTAATCAAACAGCAGAGAAAAGAGAATCCCGGGAGTTCCATGAGAAGGTTTAACTAACAGTTAAAACAGTTCCTGAGCACGAAGTCTACAGAAAGAATAAACCACTCTACCTGTAGCATAATATAAAAAGCAAGGATTCAGCATCAGACTACACTTTACCATTTATTAGCTGGGCAACCCTAAGCAAATTACTTAACATCTCTGGGCCAATTTTCTTATCTGAAAAATGGGATAAATATAACCAGTGTGCAAAAATCCGAGAGATCATGATTATGAAGTATCTGACAGATAATAAAATATTCAACACCTTGCCCATTCTCTCAAAATTATTTTTAAATTATTCTAAAAGTTAACTGTAAGAAATCATTAAATATTTACCAATGCCTGACTATGACTTTAAAACACACTAATTAAAGCTATCATTAGAAGAAAAAAAATACTAATCACATGCCTTGCCTACTGCTTTATAGTTCCTTCATTCATTCATTAAATAATCATTTAATTACTTACTGGAACTGGATATCTGTAAGAAAAAAACTCATTTGTTACCTTATATCACACTCAAAATGAATCACAGGTACTAATAAAAAAGCTATAAAATTTCTCAGGAAAACACGAGAAATGCTTTGCTACCTTAGGAAAGGCAAAGATTTCATAAAAAGATACAAAAAGGCCGAGTGGCTCAGTTGGTTGAGAGTTGGCTTAAGAGCACAAGCTCTGAGCAACAGGGCCGCCAGTTTGATTCCTACATGGGCCAGTGACGCTGCAACTGAGCTGAGCTGTTGCTGAGCTGCCAACAGGTGGCAGGATTGCTCAGCCGGTGTAACAACACGATTGCCTGTTCAATGGTGGGCTATGCCCACCTGCAACTAAGACTGAACTCGGCACCTTGAGTTCTGCTGCCGCCCGGATGGCTCAATGGATAGAGCGTGCACTCTTAACAAGGCTGCTGGTTCGACTCCCACATGGGATGGTGGCTACACCCACCCACAACTAACATTGTAACACAGTACCTTGAGCTAAAGGCCACGAGCTGCAGATGGGCAACCAGATGGTGACTGGCGCCCTCCACAACTAAGATTGAAGAACAACAACTTGGCTGGTCTCCCTCCCCAATTCCCCAACACTGTTCCCCTCCCCCAACTCCCCAATTAGCACATTGAGGACGGGGCATTTAAATATATAGATGCAAATCTGTGTCACTGGTCCACAATGTGTTAAAAGAAAAAAAAAAGGCAGAAACTTTGAAGACACTTCACAAAGCTATAGAAATAGCCAAAAGCACATGAAAAGATGCTTATCATTAGTAGTTAGGAAACTAAAATTCAAACCACAATGACACACACCTACACTCATTAGAATATCTAACAGACTGAGACTATCAGTGTTGGTGAGGATTTGGAGCAGCTAGAACGCTCCCATTCATTGTTGGTGGGAATGTAAAATGGTAGAAGCATTTTAAACAGTTTGGCAGTTTCTTAAAGTTGAATACACAGTCATTCATTCACTCCTAAATGTTACCCAAGCCACATAAAAACATAATGTTCACAAAAAGCCTTCTACACAAATGCACATCATAGCTTTATTCACAGTGGACAACAGTTGGAAGCAACTTGAACATCCACCCACAGGTCACTGGACAAACTATGCTTACGTCCATATGATGGAAGACAATTCAGCCATAAAAAGGAACAAAATATTGATACAATGATATGGATGAAATCTTATAAACATTATGCTAAGCAAAATAAATCAGACACAAAAGAGCACAGCCTATATTATTTCATTTATATGAAATACTAGAAAAGACAAAACTAATTTACAGTAACAGAAAGACCAATAGCTGTCTAGGACGTGGACAGGGCTGGGGAATAACAGCAAAGGGGAACTTCTGTTGGGTGACGGAAATGTTCTATATCTTGATTGACTATATATTCATCTGATAAAACTCACAGACTGAATCAGTTTCTTTGACTCCACATACTTGACTATACATACATCTGTTAAAACTCATTGATTTAAAATGGGATGCATTTTAATGTATGTAAATTATGCCTCAATAAAGTGGATTAAAATATCATTCATTCATTATTTAAATACAGACATACCTCGTTTTATTGCACTTTACAGATATTGAAGTTTTTACAAATTGAAGGCAAACCTGTGTCAAGCAAAGTCTATCGGTGTCATTTTTCCAACAGCATTTGCTTTTTTTTTTAATCAATAAAGTAATTTTTTTTTTTTGGTTATTCTGGTTATGGTGGGGTTTTTTTGTTTTTTATTTATTTATTTATTTATTTATTTTTAGCTGAGCCATCCTGCTACCTGTTAGCAGCTCAGCGGCTGCTCAGCTCGGGCTGGACTCGAACCGCTGTTGCTCAGAGCTCACACTCTTGAGCGAGCTCTTAACCAACTGAGCCACTCGGCCGGCCCTAATAAAGTAATTTTTAACTAGGGTATGCGTTTTTAAAAAACAATGTTATTGCACACTTAATAAACTACAATATAGTGTAAACGTAACTTTCATATGCAATGGGAAACCAAAAATTTTATGTGACTCACTTTATTGCCATATTCACTTTACTGCAGTGGTCTGGAAACTAACCCACAATATTTCTGAGGTATGCCTGTATAAAATTGTGCTTGCCTATAACAGATGTTCAGTAAGTTCAATGAGAATCATAATACAAAACATTTCTGAGATTCAAATATGAATCAATACACGTAAGTTTGAAAAAAAGTATGACCCTGATTCCTAGAGGCATACAAAAATTCCTTATTTATATTGAGTATTTACTCAATACCTACCTACTATATGACAAGACAGTATGAACTACAAGGAAAGACAGAAATCCAGAAGATAGAGAAACCCATTTGTAACAGCATGGAAGAATGATAAGATGTTTAAAACTTACGTTGTTAGCAAGAACGCCCCATCACCACATCTTTCCAGAGCCTTTCGCGCAGGAGGTTTTGCTGCAAATTCTACAAAACCTTTTCCTGTAGCTCTACCACGATCATCCACAACCACAACAGCTTTCTCTACTGGACCAAACTGGGAAAAAGCTTGTTCTAGAAGCTCATTGGAAACAACTGGAGAAAGGTTCTTGACAGTCAGGGCTGCTCCATGTGTTGCAAAACGAATTCGGAGAGGTCGGCTCTTCAAAATGGTGCCATCCAGCTCTGCTTTTGCAATTTCAGCCAGTGTTCTGGATTCCTTATTAGGAGGAAAAATCACTTTTTAAAGATGAGAGCAACACAAAAATTTTAAACAGTGGTTTGTTTCTAGGGAGGCTAGCTGGGTAGCTTTAGAAAATAAAAGACAGGGTCACTTTGTGTTTTTCAATTTTGGTATCTTGCATTTTATTAATTATTCAAAGATAAGTAATTTTAAATAAAAATTTTAAGTAGAAAGTCCCAACCCCAATGTCTATTAAAAGCCATCACTTAAAGACTGTCTTATAAATAACCTTATAAAGATTCTTATAAACAACTTATAAGCTATTAAATATTTCAAGCAATTTTTTATAATCTCCTACATATATTAAAAGAAACACTTATATTTGAGACCAAGTACCAGTTACTAGAAACTATTGTTGAAAATAGGATTCTCTATGCACACCATGTTTTTTATATTTATATCTTAATAAAACATCCCATCTCTTATCAAACTCCCTTTCCTTATTTACATTTTTCTTTTACTTTTTAACTGTGAAACTATTATCAGGTGTTGTTAATCACTTCTCCAGAAATACTTCCGTGGGCTACACAATTCTCACCATTATACTGAGCGAAGCAAACACATACATACATTCATGGGTTCTAAGAGTTCCCTCCATTTTACAGAAAAGCAAGTGCACATGCACTTATTAACATTCATTGCTGAAATAACAAGAGATGTTTCTTCTTTTTTTTTTTTAAGATTTTTTTATTGGGGAGTTGGGGGGATGGGAACAGTGCTGGGGAATTGGGGGAAGGGGAACAGACAAGTTGCTGTCGTTTTGTTCTTCACTCTAGTTGTGGAGGANTGGAGCTGGGCTGCCATGAACCGCCAGCAACAGCATAGGCTGTAGTGTGTGTGGCCAGCAGCCAGAATGAGCAGCTGGCAGCTGGTGTGAGCTGTTAAGAGCCACCGTGAGCGGCTGTTCAGAGGCCAGCAACCAATCTGCCTCACCCGGGAAGAGCGCAATGATAATACCAACATGGGCCAGTGAAGCGACGTCCTCCACAGCTAGACCGAAGAACAAAAGGACTGCAACTTGTCTGTTCCCCTTCCCTTGACTCCCCAGTGCTGTTCCCCTCCCCCAATTCCCTAATAAAATCTTTTCAAAAAACAAACAAAAAAATGACATCAACATGCTTTCTGAGATAACCTGTTTACATGTTTACATGTAACCCTTTACATGTTTATCCAGACCTCTCTTTGCTTGGTCCTCTGTTGTCCCTAACCTACTCAATTTTTATTTCTCTGTGTTGGACCTTGTCCTTGAAGAGAACCCTAGCTGTTCAGTTTCAGGAGCTCAGAGGGTCCTCCTATGGGCTCCTCACACTTTATCAGTCACTGAATTAGGAAAACCCCTTCCAGTCCAGGTGTTCCAGGATTGGCCTGCTGTATCTTTCGGTCAATACCTGTTGGCTCTTTGGTGGGTTCTTTTAGTCTCAGATCCATCATGCCCCTTACTTTGCTTTATCCCATTCAGAAGGCTGATAGCACTCAGAATTCATCCTCATCCACTTGTATTTAGAAGTTTGTGAAGATATCCTATCACTTGTAGGAAATATCTTTCATGGGTTTTTGGTGTTGTTACTTGCTTTATTTTTATTGGTGATTAGGTAAGATCTAAAAACTATGTTGCCACACCTGCTTCCATCTCCCATCTCCCTAACAAAGGCAAATTGACCAATCTATTTTTAATTTTTTTTTAAAGATTTTATTGGGGAACTGGGGGGAGGGGAACAGCATTGGGGAATCTAGGAAGAGGAACAGACAAGTTGCTGTCCTTTTGTTCTTGAGTCTAGTTGTGAAGGACGTCGCTTCACAGGCCCATGTTGGTATGATCATTGTGCTCTTCCTGGCTGAGGCAGTTGGTCACCGGCCATTGGACGGCCACTCACAGTGGCTCATGGCAGTTCTCGCCGGCTGCCAGCCACTGGTCGCTCACGCCGGCTGCCAGCCACTCACGGTAGATCTCAAAAGCCCACTGCAGTCCAACTGCAGCCTATGCCGAAGCTGGCAACTTACGGCAGCCTAGCTCCAGGTTGAGCTGCTGTTCACCATCTTAGCTGTAGAGGGCGCAGCGTCACTGGCCCTCATGTGGGATCCGAACCAGGGCCCTTCTGCTCAGAGCTGGTGCTCCCAAGCCAACTCTTAACCAATGCGCCACTCGGCCAGCCCTATTTTTAATTTTTATGGTTACTGTATTTTGGGTCCTGGTTAAGAAATTCTTGCCTCTCCCAAGGTCATGAAATACTTTCCTATGTTTACTTATGAAATTTTTGTTAGGGCCGGCTGCGTGGCTTAGTTGGTTAAGAGTTGGCTAAAGAGCATGAGCTCTGAGCAACAGGGCTACCGGTTCGATTCCCACTTGGGCCAGTGATGCTGTGCCCAAACTGAGCTGTCACTGAGCTGCCAACAGGTGGCAGGATGGCTCCCCTGGTGTAACAACAAGATTGCCTGTTCGATGGTGGGCTATGCCCACCCGCAACTAAGACTGAACTCTTCACCTTAAGCTGAGCTGCGCCCAGATGGCTCAGTGGATAGAGCGTGCACTCTTAACAACAAGGCTGCTGGTTCAACTCCCGCATGGGATAGTGGCTACGCCCACCTGCAACTAAGACTGAAACACAGCATCTTGCTCTTAGAGGCCACGAGCTGCCGAAGGGAAGCCAGGTGGCGACTGGCGCACTCCACAATGAAGACTGAAGAACGACAACTTGGCTGGTCCCCTTCCCCAATTCCCCAATAAAATCTTTAAAGAAAAAAAAGGTTCTGTTGGGCCGGCCGAGTGGCGTGATGGTTAAGAACTGGCTTGGGACACCAGAGGGCCCCGGTTCAGATCCCACATATGAGGGCCAGTGACACTGCCCTCCACAGCTAAGATGCTGAACAACAGCTCAACCTGGAGCTGGGCTGNATGGTGCCAACTTGGGCCAGTGAAGCAATGTCCTCCACAACTAGACTGAAGAACAAAACAACAGCAACTTGTCTGTTCCCCTTCCCCCAACCCCAATTCCCCAATAAATTTAAAAAAAGAAAAAAAAAGAAAGTGTATTAGGGAAGGGAAGATCTTTCACTAGTGTAAAATTGTAATTAAGAGAACTTCCTTAGGGCCAGCCTAGTGGCTCAGTTGGTTAAGCGCTCACTCAAGAGTGCGAGCTCTGAGCAACAGGGTCACCAGTTCAATTCCTGGCCTGAGCTGAGCTGTTGCTGAGCTGCCAACAGGTGGCAGGATGGCTCAGCTTAAAAAAAAAAAAAAAAAGAGTGCTTCCTTAAAATAAAAGATGACTTGCAATCATATGCTGGACAGGCCCAACTAAGTACATTTTGCAATGTCTTCTCTATTATCTGAACACTCTATAAGCAGCATACATTATTTCATAATTAAAAGTAAAAAAGCACAAGTGAAGGGGGTTTAGTCCCTGATGACTAAATAACAATAAATTCAGTTGATTTCTATTTTATTTGAACAATGGTTCTCAAACTTTAGCAAGCATCAGAATAACATGGAGGGCTTGTTAAAACCCAAGATTGCTGGGCCCCCACAGCAAAGTTTCTGATTCAGTAGGTCTAGAGAGGGGCCCTAGAATTTTCATTTCTAACAAATTATCAGTTTAACTGATTGATGAGGTGAGACAATGGAGGTGGTATAGGGTCAGCACCGCTAGCATGAATGGTAGGGAAAAATCACTTAAGTGGCCTTCTGCTACACTAGAAAGAGATCTGAAGCTGTTGGACAGGGACCACACTTCTACGAAATCACTGTTCCAGAACTCTGATTTACTAAAGCTAAAACGGGTGGAGGTGGGAGGGATAAAAAGCAGAAACCAAGTTCAAGTGAAACTAATACCAGTTTTAACTATATTAAACTAGCTTGAAAATACACTACAACTTTTCAGTTAATTTATCCAATCTAAATTGTCAATAACCAGTCAAAACCTAAAAAGCCTGAGTCTAAAATTCCAAAAAATGTGTTCAAAATACACACACAGTCTGTTTCACTCCTAAGGTACCATGGGCCCACAATATGGATTAGGGCCTTACAAGGAAGTACCACTTAAATTCTTTCCCCCACCACTACATACTAGCAATGCTAACCCTATACCATCTCCAAGTGTTGTGTCACCTCATCAATTAACTGAAAAACTACAACTACCAGAAAATTTATTTGCATTTTAAAGAGTAATAACTGAACAAGTAAAAAGTATTTCTAAAAACATAAATCAGACAAAACTACACCATTATTTTAGAGCCACTACGCCACCACTACACACTATAGCCACTATACTACCGTGTTTCCCCAAAAATAAGACCTAACTGGAAAATAAGCCCTAGCATGATTTTTCAGGATGCTCGTAATATAAGCCCTATCCCAAACATAACCCCCAGTTAAGATCGTCAGCCAGACATGACTGTTTGAATAAATGTAGATTTTATACATGAATAAATGAATGAATGTAGACTGTTTGAGCAAAAATTAATATAAGACCCGGTCTTATTTTTGGGGAAACATGGTATTACTTATATTCAGATCAGGTATACACTATGAGTTTCCTAAGTAGAAAAAAATAACATAATAGCTCAGAAATATTTAAAGCTTTTAAATTTATCTGTTAATCAAGCTCAGATTAAACAGTAAAGTTACCTATAAAGTCAAATTTTGTAAACTAAACTCTAATTCCCAACTGACAATTTTTCCACACTTACACAAAAATTTAGGATGATCAGTTTGGAGGAGCACATTCCAAAGGAACAAGACGACAGCAGCTCTTCTCACTTCCCCATTTCATAGTATCATAGGTTTGTTTTTTGTTTTTTAAGAAAAGCAATGGTCTGTGCTGTCCAAATATAGTAACCACTAGCCACACGTGGCTACTTAAATTTAGAATAAATAAAATTTAAAATTCAACTCTTTAGCCGCAATAGCCACATTCCAAATACTCAACAGTCACATATGGCTACTAGCACTACTGGACAGCACAGATACATAGCACTTCCATCATTGCAGGAAGTTCTGTTGCACAGCACTAATACACTAGAGAAAGGATTCTTAGTAGCTTTCAAGATAGGAAGGAAAGGGGCTGGCCGAGTAGCGCGTTGGTTAAGAGTTGGCTTGAGACGCCAGCAGCAGGACCAGGGTTCGGATCCCACATTAGGGCCAGTGACACTGCGCCCTCTACAGCTAAGATGGTGAACAACAGTTCGACCTGGAGCTGGGCTGCCATGAGTCGCGTGCGACTGTGTAGTGCAGCCTACGCCTTTGTCAGCTGCCATGCCGTCCAATGGCCGGAGAGCGACAGCCTCACCTGGGAAGAGC
>NW_017731528.1:1251995-1254977 GCF_001890085.2 Hipposideros armiger | reverse complement strand
CAAAAAGACAGCAACTTGTCTGTTCCCCTTCCCCCAATTCCCCAGCGCTGTTCCCATCCCCCCAATTCCCCAATAAAAATCTTAAAAAAAAAAAACCATTTACCAAGTGACAGACTGTTTCTCTAATGTCCAAAAGATAATTAAGTGCACTTATAATTTTATGTTCAAAATACACTGTTTAACTTGAATTTTAAGAAAACTTCCGTGTCTCATTAATACCCTATGAACATTTACTCTTCTCTTGAAGCCTTTTACAAATGTTCCCCCTAAAAACGTGTCATTTAATTACAATCAATTTTCTCTACATAGTAAAATTTTGCCTTGTCCACTCATTGAGAAAACCAGGTTTTGAAAGCTCCAGTTCCCATAACAAAGCTTCCACAATCTAATGAACGTCAAATTTGAGGGTCAAACTAGACAGCACATATACTTATTTGTGTAAAAATCACTTAGTTGTGTAAAATTCTCTCCAAGAGATATTTTGTTAGAAAAAAATCCAGCATCTAAATATGAATTACAATACTGTATAATTGACACTGATGGAAATCTCCAGAAAGCACACAGGAAAACCTAATAAAGTAGATACTTTGCCCTGTAAGTGTAAACCTCACTTTTCAAATTTTTTTAAATGTAGGGAAGGCACAAATTGTGCATACTATTGGATAACTTTTTAAGATTTAGATCAAAAAGGGACAAAATAAATAGTAACCTAGTATGAAAATATTTAAGTATACTAGCATATAATTCCAAAACGTGGAAATGTTGGTAGGGAGGGACACATTATACTATTGTAGATACCTAACAATTCCACACTGTCCCAATACTGCAGAGTGCAGGATAAATGGCGGGCTGCGCGGAGCGGCGAAGCGAGGTAAGAAATAGAAATAACGGGATTTACCGTTAAACACATGCAGGTCTGGTGGAAGCCAAAGGGATGACACAGACTGATATTGAGAGGAGTCGGCTGGGTGGGCCTTTGTGCCCCATGAGGATTCCGATAAAACCGAAGCTCCCGTTCCTAATTCCTATCCAATTCAGTTCCGTTCCAACCCCATTTCGCCTGCAGAAGGTCTCACCCCGAGCCTTCTCGGTACCGGTAACCACGACCGGCTGCACAGGTTCACCGTCAGCCAGGCAGGCCGCTCGGAAACACGGGCTACACGCCGGTCGGGAGAGGACCACGCAGCCGGCGAGCAGGACTGAGATGAGGGCACGCGCCGCCCGCCCCCGCGGCCCGCCCCACACTCACCAAGCGGATGAAGCCGAAGCCTCGGTCGCGGTTGATGAAGACCTCGCTGGGCTCTCCATAGCGCTCGAAGAGCCTCTTGAAGTCCTCCTCCGTGATGTCAGTGGGCAGGTTGCCCACGAAGAGGCGGCAGCGCTGCGTGTACGTCTTCTCGCCGGGCTTGAGGAAGCTCTTGATGTCGATGGTGAAGCCCACCTCTTCGTCAGGGCGCTCCTCCGCGGGCGCGGGCGCGGATGGCGCCGTCTCCCCGGCCAGCGCGAGCGCCATGGCAGCCGCCGGCTCGTTCTCGCCCGCCGCCGACTCGAGAGCGCGCAGACGGGCCGGGTTTTTCTCAATGCGGACTTGCTTCAGGTTTCCTCTCAACATCATCCCAGGGCTTCGCCTCGGGCCCTGGAGCCAACCCTAAAGCTGTAGCTGTGTCTCCGTATCTCCCTAGGGAGACGCGACTGGAAGGAAAAAGCCAGAAAAGACCCGGAGGTCGCTAGGCCACAGCACTGCCCGCTCCCACTCACGCCTGCACGTTCAAAATGGCGCTGCCTCCAGCCGCAGTTGGAAAAGACGCCGACCGCAAGCCCCGCCCCTACGCAACGCGCCTGCACAGCCTTGGCGCCAACGATACCTGAGCGAGAACGCGCATGCGCACAACCTTGCTAGTGTTATCGGTCCAGGCTTCCTCCTACCTCAGAGAAATGCAGAGAAATGCAGTTTCCCAACTCCCTAAAATAACAGAGACTCCTGGTTATACTTACGGAAAAATTATGCGATGTGTGCAGCAGTGTGTGAAAATACAATGATTTGGAGAACATCTATATTCTTGTAAAAATACAGCTCAATTTTCAGTGACTACAGGAAAATGAAAACGTGCACGTTTTATACACAGCATTGACTAACAAGGTATTTCCCAAGTAATTGAAACAAGTCAAAACATTTATTTCTGCCCATTTCAAGGGCAAGGTTTTTATTATAGTTCCTAATGAAACACTCCAATTCTATCAAATAAGTGTTTTTCTTTTTTTTTTTAAGATTTTATTGGGGAATTGGAAGAGGGGAACAGACTAGTTGCTGTCATTTTTTGTTCTTCAGTCTAGTTGTGGAGGACATCGCTTCATTGGCCCATGTTGATATTATCATTGCTCTCTTCCTGGGTTAAGCAGTCGCTCACCTGCCATTGGACGGCCCCTCACGCAAGCTCATGCCTGCCGCCAGCAACTCAACACCAGCCCAGCTCCAGGTTGAGCTGTTGTTCATCATCTTAGCTGTAGAGGGCACAGCGTCACTGGCCCTCATGTGGGATCTGAACCGGGGCCCTGCTGCTCAGAGCTGGCATCCCAAGCCAACTTCTAACCACCACGCCACTTGGCCGGCCCGAAAGTATTGTTTTTCAATGCAAAAATGAGTCATGACTTTCCCGACGACCCAATAGTTCAACCAGATCCTGAACTCCTGTGGACCATACTCTATGACGAGGGCCCACAAACATTTTCTGTAAAGGGCCAAATTGCAAATATTTTAAGATTTGAGAGCCATACAGTGTCTATCCAATTCCGACACATGGTAAGTCTTAAATGAGTATTAAAAATAAATGAATTCGGGCCGGCCGAGTGGCGCGATGGTTAAGAACTCGCTTGGGATGCCAGAGGACCCCGGTTCGGATCCCACATAGGAGGGCCAGTGACACTGCCCTCCACAGCTAAGATGCTGAACAACAGCTCAACCTGGAGCTGGGCTGCCATGAG
>NW_017731528.1:1238479-1251785 GCF_001890085.2 Hipposideros armiger | reverse complement strand
AACTAGATTGAAGAACAAAAACGACAGCAACTTGTCTGTTCCCCTTCCCCCAATTCCCCAGCGCTGTTCCCCTCCCCGCAATTCCCCAATAAAAATCTTTAAAATAATAATAATAATAAATAAAATAAATAAATAAATAAATGAATTCACAGTCACTCTGCAAAACAGTTCAACAGTTTCTCATGAAGTTAAACATATGACAACTTCAGAACAGCAATCCCACTTCTAACTATTTAGCCAAGTGAAATGGAAACTTGTGTTCACAAAAACCTATATGTAAATGTTTATAGGAGCTTTATGTGCGATCAGCAAAAAACTGGAAACACTAATATCCAACTGGTGAATGGATAAATAGGGGTACATTCATAAAATAGAATACATTAAGGAATAAAAAAATAAACTACTGAAAGGCTACATACTGTATATATAACATTCTGGAAAGGTCAAACTGTAGCTACAGAAAACAGATCAGTGCTTGCCAGGAGCTGGTTAGGTAGGAAGGGGTTGACTACAGAGGGACACAGGAAAGTTTTGAAATGATGGAACTATATCTTGATTGTGGTGGTGGCTACACAACTGTATGTGTTTTTCTAAATTAGGTAGAAGTGTGCACTAAAAGGGTCAATGTTACTGTATTTAAATTATACCTTGAACAAAAAATATTTACCTATCCAAAGAAATAAAATAAAACACCATCAGGACTAATCCCTATTTACCCCAGTTACCACCAAAATTCTAATCACATAAACTCTAATCACTATTCTGCTCTGTAAATTCCTCAATCTGAACTAATTCCCCCCCCCACCACTCCCAGTTGCTCCCAAAGCCTTCTATTAAGTGCTTAGAAACTCACTCTGTCATCAGCAAAATCCTCTACCCTTAATTTTTTCTCTGACCATCCCTTCACCTTCCTGCTTCAACTAGAACACAGTTTTCCTCTGAAGACTGATTCCCCTGATGTCATCTCTAGAAGTGGATATATTTTTTTCCTATATCCCATGTGTCACTGGACTTGAGGATGGGATACATGACATTCTCCTTGATCCCTTGCAACTTGGAGACCACTTCCCCTCTCATTCAACAAAAATGCCAGCTCCAAAAAGCTCATAAACTCCCTCTGCTCTTCCTATCTCTCTCTTCTTCACCCTCTCTCTCTCCCCCTGTAATAACTTTCTGACGACTCTTTAAATTTATGACCACAAATATCAGGTAGGACCTCAGCCCCCAGTTACTTCAGCACCAGGATGCGTAGCGTCGGACTCAGGCCGGGCTGGTGAGACGGTCAGGAGGTGAGGAGGCTTCAAGCGCTCTGTCTGGGACGAGTGCTGGTGTGGCTGTCAGCTCATCAGTTGAGGCCTGAGCAAAGAGCCCTCAGAGAGCTCTGATTTTATGCTAAAACTGGGTGCAATGCCCCCATCAGCAGTCCCATAAAGCCATCCAGATGGTCACACTCCACCCTGCATTTAGCGTTACCTGGTTAGGGTGTTCATTGTATAGGCCTTTCATGCGATGCTCTCGTATGACTGCCACTTTGTGACTAACATAACTATCGGAATTATTAGTCCATTTTTATTCATAATTAATGCTCTATACACACACATATGCAGAATTCAGCAGTAAGTAATCAGTTCCTCTGGTCCAGTGTTTCTCTAAGTATGACTTGGCAACAGCCTGCCTCAGAACCCTCTGTAGTGTGTGACAGGTACAGGTTCCAGGGGCACACATCAGAAATCTGTAGTTTACACAGGCCACCCGGGTCTTTCTTAGGTACTCCAATGTTGAAGAACACTTCTGCAAATCTCTGAAACCACCACTGATCTTTCTGAGAAGGCCATGGGAAATATTTCTGTCTATGATAGCAGCAAATAAAGGATCAAAACCCACAAGAGACATACTTGAATGTTCTGAGATTATAGTTTAAGGAAGTCATTAACATTTTGGACTTTGAGGAAGGAATATAAAAGATTTAAATTTACTTGTTGTTTAATAAAGAAAAAGTCTTTTCCAGAATGAAGTACTTCTTCCTACCAGAAAATGTAAGAAAAAAGGCCAAAATATAATGAATTTGTTTCTTGTTCTACTATTCCTTTCGTAAATCAAGTCAATTTCCTCACCGACATGTTCTTTCTGACAATCAAAATGTAGAATGAAGGGGGGAATAATGGACACATATAGACACTGCTGCTTCTTAACTTCTGTGTTTCCATGTTCTAGACTCTGAGTATGCATTATGTCTCACAGGCTCCCATAGGTTCATTCACCTAAAAATCAGTCCCTTCAAAGTGAAAGGCAATAAGCCTATATTTGAGATCAAAGAATAGCTACTGGGACGCACTGGTTCAGTCAGAAGCTCACATATGTTACAATTGGGAGGCAAAGGTAATGGTATATTTATGAGAAGGGGAAGGGGGACAAAGACATCATAACACAGTGACATTAAATCTAAACAATGGTTTTCATTTTCAGTCTGGTACTCACAAGTCTGATAGTCATAAGATATGCTCTCATTACTTTGCAAACATTTTTTTGGAATATAATATTGCCTTAGGCCCAGTGATAAGGTTATTTCGCAGTTTTAACATTCCAAGGTTTGAGGCCTGAGACATGCAAGGCTGTTCCTCTGGAATGGCAGGTCTGGTTCCATTTTAAGTGGCTCCATTTTTTTTCTTTTCTTGACAGGTTGGGTCATGCCGCTTGGTCTTCACACTCTGCAGTGTCTGCTGACACTCAACTTGTGAGTGTGATATTCTTTGATGTATGTCAAAGTCTCACTAGTTCCCCAAATCTGAGGGTTCAACACTCTTGCAAGGGTGTGCAACCCCCACTCAGTCATGAGGATCGGTGACGGTGAAGCCTGCTGGCAAATTACTATTTCATTCCAACATGTCTACTTCCATTATTACTCAGGCATTTACTGAAAGCAGCTCTCATAACTATGTCCCCATGGGCGGAAAGCACGTGCTCCAAGTACTATGACCTTTATCATCATGGGACATGGGCACAGGATTCTTCTAGGTTGATGGGCCTCAGGTTGTGGTCTCCATTTCTTTTTTTTTTGATATTTGAAATGTTCTCCATTTCACTTTTTTTCTTTTAAGGCACTATCTATTGTGTTTATTTCTTCTTGTTTTCCTGCTAGTCTTTACTTCTGAAATTGATTTTATTTCTAAATCCTTCTTGAGGTCTAAAACTTCATTTCTGAGTTTTTCTATTTTTGATTAATGTTGTTCTATCAAATCATGAATCAATTTCTTGGAGTTTTTGTTTTTCCTTTTTTTTTTATCTTATTTTCGAAGAAATACTTTGCAGTTTCGATGTTTTCTGAGCATGTCTTTCTGGTGTGTTTTCATTACCTCTTTAGATTTCTGTTCCTCATTCTTTTTTCTTATAACAATTTTGTTTGGGATTTGGCCGTGATGTTTTTGTTACTTCTTTGTATCTTGAATTTAGTTTTTTCTGAATCATTAGGAAGTGTAGTTCAGTGTAGCTTTTGTACTTCAGAGAGCTCTTGCATCTATTGCTTTTATGTAGTATTAAAAAAAAACAACATCAAGGGCCTGCCGAGTGGCATGTTGGTTAAAAGCTGGCTTGGGACACCAGCTCTGAGCAGCAGGGCCCCGGTTCGGATCCCACATGAGGGCCAGTGACACTGCCCTCTACAGCTAAGATGNGGTTGAGCTGTTGTTCAGCATCTTAGCTGTAGAGGGCAGTGTCACTGGCCCTCATATGTGGGATCCGAACCGGGGCCCTCTGGCATCCCAAGCAAGTTCTTAACCATCGCGCCACTCGGCCGGCCCGAGATGTTTCTTCTTGAAGAACTCAAAGCTAGTATAAAAGATAGGCATCTAAACAATAATCAAATTGATAAATTTAATAATACAGGTATGTTCTTTTTCTTTGTGTTCTAAGAACTCCCCAGGGAGAATTGAAATAGGCTTTATATGCATTTGTAAGAAGAGTACACTGTCTTATGAAAAAAGTCTTAGGATCACAATCCCTAAAATGTTCATTTGGTCCCTAAAATGTTCACAAAAGCTTTAAATGACTGCTTATGCAAAAATCTACCTACAGAACTAATATTACAAAGACAAATGAATCTAACCTTTTTAAAGATACTCAAAATGGCCATTGTTTTTTACTCCTAATATAAGTATTACCAGCAAATATTTAAGGAATATATAAGAGGGACAGATAACTATGTACCTAATGCGTCATATAATCCAACAACTCTTGAGTTAAAGTGCTGTCAGGTATGAATGGGAAGGGACATGAGGAAATTTCATGGGATGATGATAATGTTCTATATCTCGATAGGAGTCTGAGTTAAACAGATGGATATAATTATCTAAAATAACCAAATCATACACTTAAAAGTTGTGCATTTCACTGTACTTAGATTGCAAATACCTTTAAAAATATTGGACTCCAGTTAATGATATGCTGCTATGCTTAAGAGTCATGGACTGATGAATGGAGAGAGATGAACAGATATGTGAAAAATAAATAAATAAAACAAAATTTTACTATAGAATCTAGGTGGTGAGTGTATGCATGTTATTTCCATGTCTCACACAATAAAATATTTGGGGCCAGGGGATAGACAGCCTGGTGAGGACTCTGTAAAACTGCAGTGTTTCCAACAGGAATCTCTTCAGATTTACTCACAATGTCACACATGTTGATTTTTTCAGGTGAAGCAAGAAATCTCAATTTTAAATCAAGTAATTTTTTTACTGTTGGCAATAAATTCAATTTTTTATACTTTTTGGCCCAAGGAAATTTTCAATGCCGTAATCCTTTTTCAAAGTTTTTACTGTTCATGGTTTTAAATGGTTCTACATCAGGGTTTTCAACGTGAGCACCACTGACATTATGGGCAAGACAATTCTTGTGGGGGGCTGTCCTGTGCATTGTAGGATGTTTACGCCAGTAGAACCACACCCCCAGTTTTGACAACCAATAATGTCTCCAGACATTGTCAAATGTCCAATGGAAAGCAAAACTACCACTGCTTCCATTTGATAACCACTGCTTTAAATGTGTACTGAAGTATCTGTAAAGTCAATTAAAAATATGTATTTGAAATGAAACCAAAGATTTCTTTACTTCATGCCTCAAAATAGCTTTTACTTAGTAGTTACTATATGTCAGCCACTCATTATTATATATGTGTATATAGATACAGATATATATATATGCATATATATATATATATATATATGAAAGAGAACGCATTCTCTTTCATTATCCTCATCAACAGTCCTATGAAGCAGGTTTTGTTACTATCCCCACTTCACAAATGTGGAAATAGGCCTAGAGAGGTTGAAATATTGGGTTGTCGGAAAAGTCATGACGTATTTTTTTTTCGTTGCAAAAATGCGTCATGACTTTTCTGACAACCCAATAACTTGCCCAAGATCCCACTGCAAATGCTGATTTGGATTTATACAGAATTCACAATCACTACCAATACAACATAAATCTCCCCTTCCAGCTGATGTCCCTGCATCACTCTTTATAAAAAGTAAAACTACAGATTAACTTTCTGAAAATACAAAAATTAAAATAAAAATAACAAGAAACTAAGTGATTACCCCAAGATAGACTGCTTAAACTAGGGTCTAATGATTTCCACTGGACCTTTTCCAAAGCCTCTTTCCAAAGCACATGATCTTTTCTCTCACTGTTTACTAGTGGTTAAAATTCCCTACTGTAAGAGTACAAGAAATTCCACTGATGCACAATGGAATTGTGCCTTGAGTCAATAGAAAGTTGACTGAACCTGCAGCACACTCATACTGTGAAATACAATATGGTCATGAAAAAAGCATCTAATGACACGAAAAGATGTCACAGATATATTATATGAAAACTCAACTCACATTATACTGTGCATAGTATGGTTTGATTTTTATGGGAAAAAAATATACAAAGGTTAACAGTGATCATGTTTAGAAAGTGTATTAGGGAGCCGGCCGAGTGGCGCGATGGTTAAGAACTGGCTTGGGACACCAGAGGGCCCCGGTTCAGATCCCACATCTGAGGGCCAGTGACACTGCCCTCCACAGCTAAGATGCTGAACAACAGCTCAACCTGGAGCTGGGCTGCCGTGNGGATCCCACATATGAGGGCCAGTGACACTGCCCTCTACAGCTAAGATGCTGAACAACAGCTCGACCTGGAGCTGGGCTGCCGTGGGTCATGGGCGATGGTGTAGGCTGCAGTCCCCTGCTGCAGTGGGCTGCCATAAGCTACCATATGTAGCCGGCAGCCAGCGTGAGCGGCCAGCAGCCGCCGTGAGTGGCCGTCCAGAGGCCGGCATCTGCCTCTCCCGGGAAGAGCACAATGATGGTGCCAGCTTGGGCCAGTGAAGCAACATCCTCCACAACTAGACTAAAGAACAAAACCATAGCAACTTTTCTGTCCCCCTTCCCCCGATTCCCCAGCGCTGTTCCCCTCACCCAATTCCCCAATAAAAAATCTTTAAAAAAAATAAAGATTGGTGTTATTTCTTCTTTAGGTAAGAATTCACCTGAGAATGAATCAGCCTGTAGTTTTCGTTGTGGAGTGCCTTGTAATCTCAGTCTTCTTCAATCTTCTTCAATAGACATCCTACTCAGATTTTCTATTTTTATTTGGGATGGATTTGATAAGTTGTTTTTCAAGTGATTTGTGTATTACATCAAATTTGTCAAACTCTTTGACCAAAGTTGTTCATGTTGTGTGTTTTTTTTAAGTTGCAGAAAAGGAGTTTTTAGGGGGAAAAAATACATTTAAAAGAAGCAGACGTGGCCCGAACAGTACAGAATGTCTCAAGGGCCATTAGAAGAGAAAGTACACTCCAAAGAGTTTGGAGTGGGCCCCTGAGGAGAGGCAAGGCTCAAAATGCTCAAAAGGCCCATGTTTTTGTTTTTAATGTCCATAGACTCTGCAGTGGTTCTTGATATTGGCTATTTTTCTGTTTTCTAATCCCTTGATCAGTTTTGCTAGAGGTTTACAATTTTATCCATTTGTAAACAGATGACTTATAAAAGTGTTTTTAACACCCATATAAGTGAGGTGTTAGACCTATTTGCCAGGTTATAGGTTTCCCTTGCTTTATTTATTTGTAGAAGCAAACTGGATTAATTGCTCTTCACTCTAAATGTGATATCCAGGACATTAATTCATAATCATCTATTCTCCATGTTTAAAATCACTGCTGCCTTAGAAAATAAATCAGATATAAGTTTTTGAAAATCTTTTCTAGTCCTCAGTATTACAGCATTATCTCCCCAAACTAACTTACTTTCTCAGAAACTGACATGGGTACGTGGCTCAGATTTTTCTTTCAGCTCTAAATTCTCACATTCCCAATAACATCCTAACATGATCACATTATATAATTCAACAGTATAGAGGACTATTCCATATCTAAGCTTTTATACATCACATTTGCTTTGTCTACAACCTCTTTCCCTATAACCTGCCACTGATGACTGCAGCTACCTATCTTATGTTGTGCTAAGGAGTTGTAGTTTTTAACTTGAAGCAATGGGGGAACTTCAAAGCTTAGAAACAGAAAAGTGATATGACCAGTAAAATGATACAACACTATTCTTTCTCCCGAACTTGACTGAGCTCTTTACTTCAATCATTGTTCACTTTTACAGACTATGTAGCAAATTGTACCTTTTACCTATAAAGTGGTTATTAGTACTCTTACTGGCTTACAGCACGGAGCAGGGGAGATCACAGGAAGAAAACAGCAATGTAAGACAGCAATTTTGAAAATGTGAGGTTTATGAAAAAAATTTCACTTGTCCTCTGTGAGAATACCAGAAAGTTGCCATTTCTTTCTTTAAAAAAAAAAAATTGGGGAATTGGTGGAGGGGAAATAGTGTTGGAGAATTGGGAAGTTGTTCTTCGATCTTAGTTGTGGAAGGCACCATTTGCCATCTGGCTGCCCGTCGGCAGCTCGTGGCCTCTAAGCTCAAGGTGCCAAGTTCAGTCTTAGTTGCGGGTGGGCATAGCCACCATCCCATGTGGGAGTCAAACCGGCAGCCTTGTTGTTAAAGAGCGCATGCTCTATCCACTGAGCCAAACAGGCGGCAGCTCAGCTCAAGGTGCTGAGTTCAGTCTTAGTTGCGGGTGGGCATAGCCCACCATCAAAAAGGCAGTCTTGTTATGAGCACGTCACCAGCTGAGCCATCCTGCCATCTGTTGGCAGCTCAGCTTGGGCAGTGTCACTGGCCCATGTGGGAATTGAACCGGTGGCCCTGTTGCTCATCCCGCTCTTAAGCTAACTCAACCAACTGAGCCACTCAGCCAGCCCAAGTTGCCATTTCTTGAGGACTGTCATTTTGAATTGCCCTTCCTAAATTTTGGTATTACGTTAGTGGAAGGAGATAATTCTTTCTAATGCCTTTTCTCAGTGAACTTAAAAGAATGTTCTGGAAACAAATCCTGGGTATATAGTCCAGCTCACTGATAACCAGACCTGCAGCAAGGGGAGTGGGGGATGAGAAACAGGACTTGCAATTCATTCTGTGTTCTTCCTTCTTTACAGTGAACACATTCTAATTTTAAAGTGGGAAGAAAGAGCTAGATAAGGAAAAAAACAAAACTAAGTTATTCGAGTGCCTAGAGATATTTACTTTTATTATTTTCTGAATTTAGTTGATTTTTCCTTCAACATTTCATTATGAAGTTTTATACATGCCAAAAAGTTGAAGGACATTTACAGTGAACACAGATAAACATAGCCCCTACATCTTTTGAATTTTTCACAATTAAGTCATTACTACCTGAAGGGTTTATGGTACCTTATAGGTGTACAGTATGTTGAAGAAATGAACGAATTTTAAGGTGAGGATCTAATTTTGTTTTCTCAATGGATAAATTTACCAAATTATCCTAAGTAGCCTCTGGTTTATTTCATTAGTTTGCTCAATCTATCTAATCATATAACAAATCTGTCAATTAACTGGTAAGCTTTAATGAAATAATGGGCACATTAACCATTTGCAAAGGAACTTCAGAACCTGTTATATTCTCTAGAGTACCTTCTTAGGTCTCTGAGAGTAAACTGGATTTTTGCAAACTCCCCAGGGGCTTATTCAGATCCAAGTCTGAAAGGGTGAAATGACTGCTGTCAAAACCCAAAATGGTTATAAATTAATGAGAATGATTTCCCTGGGTGTTCCAAAAATAGTTTTCTGCACAGGCCTCACTGTTAGCCAACACGTACTCCTAGTGTCAGCCCCACCAAGAAGAATGTACCCTATTTTGCTCTAGTCATTGCTCAGATGCCATTTTGTTTCGTAGGAAAAACCTTGAGACAAGCCCAAGTATATGTAAGAATTTAATATCTGATAAACTGGTATCAGAAACAAGAAACAAAGGGAGAATTACTTAGTGCTATTGACCATCTGAAAAAAGATCCTTAATTTTCATTAGGGTATTTCTCAAATTTCAAGCATGTAGCTCCTTCAGAGGAAAAAAAAAATGCCACAATACCTAAAGGTTAACTTAATATATTTTTATTTTCACATTTCTTATATTTGAACCAACATAAAAATAGGTATACACTTTATGCTTATAATTCTCACATAACAATAAAAGCTAAAACATTTACAAATTAAAACAAAACCAATAAAATGCAAACTAGCCTCCTTAAAAATTTAATAAATGATGCTGTTTTGCTCAAATAATACAGTGATGTTCTGCCCAAATGAAATACATCACAAATATTTGGTTTAATAGCAAAAAGCTGCTGTTTCACATCCCATTTTGTTCTTAAACTGTTTCTGAATGTTTTTACTTTAGTAATAATGATGAGGATACTTCTTCACCTAAGTATCTCATTCAAAGTGGTTTAGATAAATTTAAGCCTTTTTCTCTTCCTCTTTTCAAGGTAATCAGACCAGAAAATTAAGCAAACCTGTCAAATGCCAATTTCAAAAGGTATGAATTGACAGACTGAAAAAATTAACAATCGCCTCTATTGAAACCTGCATTAACCACTATGGACTCTAACTAGCTTTAGAATTTGGAACGGAAATACTCTTTATGATTTTTCTGTGATTATACTAATTGCCAGTGAACTGTTGAGAGTTACTCTGTATAGGACCCTCACACACAAATGGTACTGTCAAGATACAGATCCCCGATGAAACATAGGACTCGGCCAGGTGTATCACATGTACAACAGCACACCACCACTTTTCTCATTCTCCCGTAATCTGTGTTGTGCTGCTTCAACAGTTTTGTTTGTTTTCAAGTCAGATTTTAATTTTGAATACTTAACACTATTATTGATGTGCATTTCACTTTCTTCGTGTTTGCTAAGAATATGTGATAAATGCTGCCAATCTTTGCATCCATTCTCGTTCCGCAGTTGATTTTTTCCTTCTCCAAAGAGTTTGCAATATAGACAAAACACAGAATCTTTTGAGGTCGAATAAAGTAACCAGGATCTAGTGGTTTTTTCACCATTTGGTAGAACTCGTGTGTAATAGGTTTCTGAAAACTTCCTCCCTGTATTGTCTTTTGGAAAGTTAAAATTTCTTACTTGAGGTGGATCATTTTCGACAAGAAGGTCCCGTTGTTTAAAATTCAAAATTCGGGGCCATGTACCTGGATCTGCAGAAAGCACAACTGGTCTAGTGGAGTCTTCTGACTTCTTCTCTTCCAGGTTCCCTTGAAAAGTATTAGCTATGGTGGACACAGAAGGTCCATTCACATCCTGTTCCATCAGTGATGAATCTGTGCTACATTCTGCTGAAACCTGTAGCTCTGAAGTCTTTTCCTTTTTTCCTGGTATTCCCTCTATTTTTTCCAAAAGTGTATTCAACAATCTTTCATTTTCTTTTCTAAAAGCATTCCTTTTTCTGTTTTCTGATGCTGGTAATTTTTTTGATTTTGTTTCCAGTATCTGGGGAGAAAAAGATTACAGTTTTATCTTAGAATTGTTAACACTAAAGAAAATGAATGTATGGGGCTGGCCGAGTGGCGCGTTGGTTAAGAGCTGGCTTGGGACAACAGAGGGCCCCAGTTCGGATCCCACATATGAGGGCCAGTGACACTGCCCTCNCTTGGGCCAGTGAAGCAACGTCCTCCACAACTAGACTGAAGACAGCAACTTGTCTGTTCCCCTTCCCCCAATTCCCCAGCACTGTTCTCATCCCCCCAATTCCCCAATAAAAATCTTAAAAAAAAAAAGTTTTGTTATACTTTGCATATTTAAGTCTATGATCAATCTCAAATACATACCAAGGGTGTCAAAAAAGTGTATACAAGAGGACACGTTGGTCAATGTTGCTTAATCAGTAGTTTGCCGTAATCAAAAGTGTCTGGATGCTGATAGTCACACCTTTGAGAACCTCTTGTATTTCCAGAAGTAAAAGGTGACTTGTATTCATCTTTTGTTATCGGTATATATTATTACAATTTTAAGAGTTTTCCTTTCTTAAAATGTGTATACATTTTTTGGCACCCTCTGTATTTGTGTATGGTGTGAGACAGGGGTGAAGGTTCACTTTTTGGTATGGATATCTAGTTTACCTAGCACCATTTATTGACAAGACCATCCTTCTTCCCTGAATTGCAGTGATGCCTTTGCTATAAACTAGGTGATTATATATGAGTAATTTGTTTCTGGGCGCTCTACTCTACTACATGGCTCTATTTGCCTATCCTTACAACTATATCAGACTTACCTGTAATTTTATAATACAATTTTTATGGGGAAGGGTAGGGTAGATCCTCCAAATTTATTGTTTTAAGAATATTTTGGCTGTTATTCTAAGACTTTGTATTTCCTGTAAACTTTAGAATCAGTTTACCAATTTCCCATAAACACTAAAAAAATAAGATGAGTTTTTGACTGGGACTGTGTTGAATCTAGATCAGTATCAGAACTGACATCCTTATGTCAATATCAAGTCTTCCAATCTATTGTAGAATGGTCATTCAGGTTTTCTTTAATGTTTTACAGGCTACTGTGTGGAGATAGTACATCTCTTTTACTACATTATTCCTATGTATTTGATTTTTTTTAACTATGGCCTCTAATTCTTTTTATTTTTTTATTGGGGAATTGGGGGAGGGAACAGTGTTGGGGAATTGGGAAAGGGGAACAGGCAAGTTGCTGTCTTTTTGTTCTTCAGTCTAGTTGTGGAGGACGTCGCCTCACTGGCCCATGTTGGTACCATCATTGCGCTCTTCCCGGGTGAGGCAGGTTGGTCGCCGGCCATTGGACTGCGGCTCACGGCAGCTCATGTCAGCCCAACTCTAGGTCGAGCTGTTGTTCACCATCTTAGCTGTAGAGGGCGCAGCGTCACTGGCCCACGTGGGATCCGAACCTGCAGCCCTGCTACTCAGAGCTTGCACTCCCAAGCCAACTCTTAACCAACAAGCCACTCGGCCAACCCTGTATTTGATTTTTTTTATGCTATTGTAAATAGCATTTTACTTCATTTTCTAATTGTTTATTGCTAATATATAATACAATTCTTTTTCTAAATATATTGACCTTGCAGCTAACTTTCCCATTAAATTCCCTTATTAATTCTAATAGTTTGCCAAATATTTAGTTTTTCTAAAACATATAGACATGTCATATGTCAAATGCAAATTAGTTTATTCTTCCTTTCCAATTGTTATACCTTTTATTTATATTGCCTTATTAAACTGAATAGAGCCTAAAGCAATGTTGAATAGAAATGGTAATAGTAAACATCTTTGTCTTGTTCCTTAACTCAGGGAGAAAATTGTTATTTCCCTATTATGTATGATCTTAATTATGGGTTTTTTGTAGGTTCCCTTTTTCCTAATAGTTTCCTTCTATTCTTACTTTGCTGAGGTTTTATTATGAACAGTTGTTGAGTTTTATCAAAAGTTTTTAATATCAGAGTTTGCTTTTCTCCTTTTACTCTGTAAATGTGGTAAATGTCAATTGATTCCAAGTATTAAATCAGGCTTTTATTCGTGAAATAACCTTAGTTATGATGTATCACCCCTTTTATTACTGGAATCTATTGCTTATATTTTGGTTAGGAATTTAGTATGTTCATGAGAGAAAATAACTTATAATTGTTCTTTCTTGTGTTATTCTTTTCAGGTTTTGTTGTCAGGATATTTCTGGCCTTATAGAAAGTTGAGGAGGGCCCTTTTCTTTTTATTCTCTGGGACTATAAGATTGGTGTTATTTCAGGCCGGCCGAGTGTGGCATTGGTTAAGAACTGGCTTGGGATGCCAGAGGGCCCCGGTTTGGATCCCACATATGAGGGCCAGTGACACTGCCCTCTACAGCTAAGATGCTGAA